>NC_090280.1:56479003-56779003 GCF_037392515.1 Haliotis asinina | reverse complement strand
GATAAGGCTTAACACCACTATGAATCCTCATGTGTGTCTGCAGACTACCTGAGTCTGCAAATTTCTTTCCACAACCAACACACTGATAAGGTTTGATTCCACTGTGAATCCTCATGTGTCTCTCCAGATTACCAAACTCTGTAAATCCTTTCCCACATTCAGCACACTTATGTGGCTTGATTCCACTGTGGTTCCTCATGTGTCTCTGCAGGTTGTACGACTGTGTAAATTGTTTCCCACATTCAACACACTGATAAGACTTAATTCCACCATGGCTCTTCATGTGAGTTTGCAGGTCACTGGACTTTGGAAATTCTTTCCCACATACATCACACTGATAGGGCTTTGAGTCACCATGACTTCTCATGTGTGTCTGAAGGGCACAAGATCCTGTAAATTCTTCTCCACATTCACCACACTGATACGGCTTGATTCCATTATGTTTGACACTTCCTGTGTCCAGCGAGTCAGTAACAGTATGTTTCCTGAGATCATCTGTTTCCTTCAATTCTGTCTCACAAATTTCAGGATTCTGACTCTGTTGTAATTCCATTATTTACCTACAGATGTTATGATGTTCACTGAAAACATAAAAGAGTTGAGAATACAAATGGATGTTTGGAAAGTTATCTATGCCACCAACTTGATTTTAAAAAATGAATACATTCTTTACTGTGATCCCAATCAACACAGACATTTCAAAACAAGAGTCATCAGAAGTTGGTATATCCCCCCAGCCCCCATGTATTTGAAAGAACATCTGACAGTTCCTTGATGTATTTTAGACTATGTTCAAATCATTTCCATGAAAATCATGAAAAATATAAATGCCAAATATGGGTAAAAGCAAAATGTACCACTTCAAGTTCTGCTAAAAGACATCAAATGGTTTTCAAGTTATGCTCAGGAAATAGAGCCCATCTGTCCTAAATGTTTCCATGGTAATAAATCACTAAAACCTGTAAATAGTAAAAGGCACCACTTTAGGTTCTGATTGAAAAATCTACCAAGTTTTGCAGAAAAACATTTGATGTTTTGGCAGTTATGCTCCGCAAATGAAGCCCTCCCCTCCCATTTGACCAAGACAAAAATGACAAAAATCTGTACATAGCAAAAGGCACAACCTTAGATTCATCATTATATGCCATGGGGTTGAAAGAATACATATACTTACATAGATTGACTTGATAATAGTGCTGGGGGCCATTTCACAAAGCAATTGTAGTGATATGACTATCGGAAGTCTATGTCTAAGTATGGGAGTTATAATCACCATAGCACTATGGTTGCTTTGTGAAATGGGGTCCAGTGTGTTCGCTATTTTCACTGAACCCAGCATGTAAAAAATGTGGTAAAATGCATACAAGTCGGAATTTGCATCATCCTGTTTACAACCCATGCTTGCCATAAAAGGTGACTATGCTTGTCGTAAGAGGCGACTAACGGGATTGGGTGGTCAGACTAGCTGACTTGGTTGACACATGTCATCGGTTCCCAATTGCGCAGATCGATGCTCATGTTGTTGATCACTGGATTGTCTGGTCCAGACTCGATTATTTACAGACCGTTGCCATATAGCTGGAATATTGCTAAGTGCAACGTAAAACTAAACTCACTCACGCGCCCATCCTGTTTAAAAACTACAGATGCTGACAGCATTCCATCAATATAGTTATTTATTTATGTGTATGGTGTATATGCTGACTGCAAGAATTTTTAACACATACATCACAGTCAACTTGGTTGACACGTCATCATATGCCAACTGCGCAGATCAATGCCCATGTCGTTTGTGATTAAATAGGAAGATGTCTCAAGTAGGTTGTCAACTGTAAAAGGTGTACATAATAAAGTCCTCCTAGCTCACAGAGTTGTGTAATATTCAATGTCCACAGTAGACAACTACAGGATAAATTGAAACATGTACACATTCTACATCACACAGAGTGGAGTGTAGTACTTAAAGTGTCAGCTGGAATACTGCTAAAGGTATACTCACTCACTGAAACACTATATTGTTATGTATTGTACCAAAAATAGCAAGTATGCCTTCTCAAAGGCTGTTGTTCAAAGCAAATCTGAGCACTGTATCTTGCATTATGCCCTGTATTGTGCCCATAGAAGACTTTGTTGTCATGGTTGGAAACAAGTCAGTGAGAAAGGTGTATCTTCTGGTGTCTTGTTGTATGATTACTGAATATGAAATAATCATGATTCAGAGTCAGAGGAACATTACATTCCCTATATATGACAAGTCATGTAACATTAACAAAACACAACTTTCCCTGTTGTAACTGAGTATGCTCTTTCTACCAAGATGTGAATGAACATCACAGGATTCCCACTAAGATGTATGGTCAAGCGTACGAAATACAAGGTTTCTATGTAGAATGATGTTAGATGGAATTCTATTTTCCTCCTTATATGCTCCTGTAAGGTTATTTTCCAGGATAACTGTTGACCTGTCTTTCCATTAGTTTGTGATGAAAGCTACTACAAGTGCAGGGCATGCTTACCTTTACAATTACACTTGTATCACCACTATTGCAGGGAGACTGACAAACACATGCTCATGAATAGTTGATATGGTACTATTAACACTGCTATTCACAAACATTTATTAAGATGACAGGAATGTTCTCTACTCCTGGTGATACACAGAAAAAATAGAGAAGTTTCATCCACAGCAAAATGCAGTCTACTGAGAGTAAAGAGAACTTTCTTTTGAGAATCTTGGCTTTTTAATGGTACGACGATATTACAATACAGAATTCTCTGTTCAATACCAGACTCACAATACAATACATCAGTTAACAATTCCTATATCACAATACATATGACAGCAGGTCACTAAGTTATATCGAGTTTAAAAGTGTGTGCATAAAGGTAGAAACTGTCACAAAGTATTAGAATATTTTGAATTTCCAGTGGTGGAGAAAAACTGGTGGTTAAAGCATTTGCATATCACGCCAAAGACCTGGGTTTGATACCTCACATGGGCGACATAAGTGAAGCCCATGTCCTCATGTGCTGCACCATGATAGTGCTGAAATGTTGTTAAGATGAGCATAAGCCGTGCAGTCACTCACATTTTCACTCACAGCTGGAATAACATTATCTTCACTAGGTTTCTACCAGATCATCTTCGCTTTCTGAGATTTAAAAAGAAATTATTCACTTGCAGAAAGGGGGCATATGTCAATGTATGTGAATACCTATATTGTATTTGGTTGCAAATCATATACTGCTTTCATTGATGCTTGTCACATCGCAACCTTTTATTCTGATGACAGTCATCCATCAGGATGTCATATGTTTGCACGGTTACGGCTGCTGGTTAGTCTTTAACTAATAAACATGATCTCAACACGTACACAAGGAAACAAATGTGTCTAAAATCATCTCAGTTGAATTCCACACATTCCCATTTCTCACAAGAGATGATAAATCTGGACATGGACCAAATTCAATCACATTTCAAAGATGAATCCAATTAATCACACATTGTTAAGAAGACTGGAAAGGCTTGGCTCTATTGTGAATCTTCCTGTGTTTATGCATGTTAGATGAATGTGAAAACCTTTTCCCACATTTATCACACTCATAAGGTTTGATTCCACTATGAATTCTCATGTGACTCTTCTTAGAACTTGACTCTGTAAATTCTTTCCCACATATATCACACTGATATGGCTTGATTCCACTATGAATCTGCATGTGCCTGTGCAGAACTCCGGATCTTGAAAACTTTTTTCCACATTCAACACACTGGAAAGGTTTCAAACCACTGTGAATCCTCATGTGTGTCTGCAGTTGACCTGATACTGCAAAGGTTTTCCCACATTCACCACACTGATAAGGCTTCAGTCCACTGTGAATCCTCAGGTGTCTCTGCAGGCTACTCGAAATAGGAAAACATTTCCCACACTCATCACACCGATATGGTTTGATGCCACTGTGAGACCGCATGTGTGTCTGCAAACTGTATGATTGTGTAAATCGTTTCTTACATTCAACACATTGGTAAGGTTTGACACCACTATGAATCCTCATGTGTGTCTGCAGGCTACCTGAGTCTGCAAATTTCTTTCCACATCCAACACACTGATAAGGTTTGATTCCACTGTGAATCCTCATGTGTCTCTCTAGATTACCAAATTCTGTAAATTCCTTCCCACATTCAGCACACTTATGTGGCTTCATTCTACTGTGATTCCTCATGTGTCTCCTCAGGTTGTATGATTGTGTAAATAGTTTCCCACATTCAACACACTGATAAGACTTCATTCCACCATGACACCTCAGGTGATTTTGCAGGTCACTGGACTTTGGAAATTCTTTCCCACACACATCACACTGATAGGGCTTTGATTCACCATGACTTCTCATGTGGGTCTGCAGGCCACAGGATTCTGTAAATTCTTTTCCACATTCACCACACTGATAGGGCTTGAATTCATTATGTTTCCTGACACCACTTGTTCCCATAGGCAAGTCAGTAACAGATTGTTTCCAGAGATCATCTGTTTCCTTCATTTCTGTCTCACAGTTCGTGAGTCTACATGTATCAGCAACAGAGCCAGGATTCTGTTGCTGGCCGTGTACTTCCATTATTACTTATGGATGTTATGATGTTCACTGAAAACACAAAAGAATTAACACTGAATCTTGTTTACAGATTAAACGTATGCTTGGTTGTCTGGTGTGGCTTGCCTTGCCTGTGTTGATCACCTGTAAACAATACACTGCATAGGAATTACTTTGTGTATTAATTTGTGCTATGTGATACTGTGTATTCGACTACAGACATGCGCATACAGCACTAAGATGCCTTTACCCTCAAACACTGATTTGTATGTGAAAGTAAATCAGGGACATACCACTCACTGCTGATAATTTTGATAAAATCAGGTTTGTATTTCACCTATATGGTGTTATGGCCTACTTTAACAAAGTATGACCATGTATGTATTGAAGTATTTTGTTTCACTGTGTTAATGGATCAGAGAATAAATGTTTTCATCCCCATAGCCACTGTCATGTTCTTGTGATATCCACACTCTGTGAGGAGAAGTTTTGTGGTACTAATATGTGGTTAAATGAGGGTGTCCGGGTGTTACACCCTTCTCCCTAGGCACTCTGCCCGATAACTATTGTTCCAGATTATATTGTTACGAAAGAGCCAAACTTTGAGAGCAGGGACATTGATTTATAAGGGAGAATAGACTCTCCATCTAGAGATTTTGTTACCACTAAGGAGTGAGTGAGTGAGTGAGTGAGTGAGTGAGTGAGTGAGTGAGTGAGTGAGTGAGTGAGTGAGTGAGTGAGTGAGTGAGTGAGTTTAGTTTAGAGCCTGACCACCTGATCCCATTAGTCGCCTCTTACGACAAGCATAGTTGCCTTCTATGTCAAGCATGGGTTGCTGAAGGCCTATGCTACCCCGGGACCTTCACGGGCACCACTAAGTATCCATTCCTTGAGTGAAACATGTTAAATAAGGGATTACATGTTCTCAGAAAACTACAGATTCTAATACTTTTGTTGAGTCAGATCTGGAATATGAATCTATACTCAAGAGTCAGACACGTAGAACCATCAATCGAATCCTCTCAGTCACCAATGTTTAATCGCTAATATAACATCTTTCATTTGACCATTTTCTTTCTTTCATTTTGTTCTGGACCATGTATCTAATGGCCTTGTCACTCCATTAAGGATGTCAGCTTGTACAGAATACAATAACATTAAAACAACATTTTCCAGTCATGAATACACTTTATAATATGCCCTGCAAATATTGTTGAGTACTATGTATCAAACACAATGTACCATACTGACATGTAATATACTATTTCTGATATTTAGTTACTCTGTAAATAACTGGTTTTATTTGGAGACAAAGTACATATGATACATAAGTAGTCTCACTTGTTGTTTAAATGCTAACTTCACAGTGACATTTTACAATGCATTCAAGCATTTACTCAACAAAGCCTCAGAAAGAGTACCGTGGTCATCTCTTTTCAAGAGTGAAATTAGCACCGCCAACTTGATACATATAAGAATCTTGAACTTTCTGTTGAAAAGCTACAGTATGATAGTGATGCAGGATTGTAGCAACAATGTAATAGATGTAAGGTATTTCCCTAAAAACTTGAATATGTTCAAAGTAACACTGAACCACTGAAATCACGGTAACAAAAGTGGCATGAAGAAACAATAACAATTACGTGAATTTTCACCATATTTAGCCTCACTATTCTTTCTCAGCTGCCAAGGCAGATTACCAATATATTAGTCATAAACGCTCTGACATTTCCAGAGATGGTTTTCATGTAGGATTCCTTTGGAAAACAAAAGCCATCTCCTCACTGGTTGATGCAACACTTCTTCAGTGAGGACATAAGGTGTTTTTACTACTTTTACTGCTACACAATATCCATGTAATAAATTGTTCAATAAAGTCAGATGGGTCAAATAAAAAGAAACCAAACTCTAATGAAATGATCAACCGAAAGACACCTATAATCAATTTCAGTTTAAACTTGAAGGATGGCATTCATCAGACTTTGATTAAACACTGATATGCTTGCTGGGAAAGTGTCATTCCACTTTATTCCCCAGGTGACTCTTCAGGCGACATCACAGATTCACTGCACAGAAGCTTTGATCCCATTATGTTTCTTTATGTGTGTTTTCAGACTACCAGAAGATTTGAATGTCTTCCCACATTCAGTACACTTAAAAGGTTTCAGTCCACTATGACTCTTCATATGTCTCCGCAAGTGACACGATTGTGTAAAAGTTTTCCCACATTCCTCACACTGGTAAGGTTTAACACCACTATGAATCCTTGCATGTGACTTTAGGTGAAACGATCGTGTAAATTCTTTCCCACATTCAACACACTGATAAGGCTTTAATCCTCTGTGAATCCTCATGTGTATCTCCAGGCTGTCTGGCTCTGTAAATCCTTTCCTACATTCAACACATTGATGAGGTTTTACTTCAGTGTGAATCATGATGTGTCTCCTCAGGTGACATGATTGTACAAACGTCTTGCCACATTCAGCACACTGGAAAGGTTTCACTCCACTGTGAGTCCTCTCATGGGACTTTAGATGAAATGATCGAGAAAATTCTCTCCCACATTCAACACACTTATACGGTTTGATACCACTGTGAATCCTCATGTGTTTCTCTAGGTTACCTGACTCTGTAAATCCCTTCCCACATTCTCCACACTGATAAGGCTTGAATCCAGTGTGAATCCGTATGTGTTTCTGAAGATTACCTGATTCAGAAAATCCTTTCCCACATTCAATGCACTGATAAGGCTGGATTCCACTGTGAGTCCTCATGTGTCTCTGCAAGTTACTTGATTCTGAAAATTGTTTTCCACATACAACACACTCATAAGGCTTGGTTCCATTGTGAATCTTCATGTGTCTCTGAAGATAACGTGGTCGTGTGAATTCTTTCCCACATTCAACACACTGGCAAGACTCAATTCTACTGTGTTTCTTGACATCACATTTTTTCAATTGGTCAGAATGAGATGGTTTCTTTACAGCAACAGTAGGTGGTTCCAGCATGTCAGTAACAGATTGTTTTTTGACATCTTCTGTTTCCAGCATGTCAGTAACAGATTGTTTTTTGACATCTTCTGTTTCCAGCATGTCAGTAACAGATTGTTTTTTGACATCTTCTGTATCCAGCATGTCAGTAACAGATTGTTTTTTGACAGCTTCTGTTTCACCCAGTACTCTCTCACAGTCCTTGATAAGACTAGTTTCAGTAACAGAAGCAGGATTCTGTGCCTGGATCATTATTTCCATAATGAGCTTGTGGATGATAAGGTGTTCGCTGAAAACATAAAAGAGCTGTCACTTTCCAGTATTGTGTCAAGGCACTTCCACCAACAACATAACAGCCATAGTCTTCCTTAAGTAATGAAGATGGTGACATGTATGCCAATACTGGTGGAGCACAATCAATCCATTTCAGAAATAAGGAATATTAACTACAGCAATGGCAAAATTTGCACAGACACATTCATATTGTGTGAAATAAATATACTACCGACAGAAAATAAGGAAACCAAGAAATTGAATGTAGATGACTTTGACTGTGACAGGGTCCGTTATCGTGGCGTATCTCCCAAACGCAACATCCAATGACAATGGAATTTCGCATAATGCATGCCCAGCACGTCCTACACGGGCATACAGAAGTTAACTCCTGTAAATGTACTGGAGAAGTCGCAATCACTAATGCAATAGAGATTGACACTTACTGACAGAAATGCCTCCGAGGCAGTATTTCGGTGAAGCAACAAATGGAGAATTGTGGGGATGATAGAGGGGGGAACATCATTATGTGAAGTTGCCCGGCAGATGGGTAAATCAAAAAGTGTAATTTCACGCCTGTGGGATAAGTACCGTGAAACGGGTGGGGTAGACCAAAATCAACGACACCACAACAGGATCATCTCATTACGTTAATTGCTCTACGCGATAGGTTTAAATCGGCCCCTGCCATCAATAGAGAATTCTGCACTCACTGGAAGACACATTTCAACCTCAACCGTTAAAAACCGACTCTATCAAGCTCGTCTGAAAGCAAGACGGCCTTTTAAGGGTGTCACCCTTTCAGCTCACCATAAGTGCCAAAGATTGGCATGGGCTAGGCAGCATCAGGGACGGGCTATGCGCCACTGGCATTACACCATGTTCTCTGATGAGTCAAGGTTTTGCCTACGATTCACAGATGGCAGAAAACGTTGTTGGCGTCGGAGCGGGGAGCGATATGCCAGAGCAGCAATTCTTGACCATGATCGATATGGAGGTGTTAGTGTCATGGTGTGGGGTGGGATTACACATGACAGACGATCAGATTGGTCATCATTAACGGAGCCATGACTGGTCAGCGATACGTTGACCAAATATTGCATCCTGTTGTGGCTCCATTGGCTTGAGTTATCGGCCGAAATTTTGTATTCCAAGATGATAATGCCAGACCACATCGGGCCCGAGTTGTCTCCACTTATCTCCGACAAGAAGGTATCCAGACATTGGACTGGCCCTCTAAGTCCCCAGACCTGTCCCCAATTGAACATCTCTGGGACGTTCTTGGTCAACGGGTGTACGCCAGGGACCCATGACCCGCCAACCTGGAACAGCTTGGTGCAGCTCTCCAAGAGGAATGGCTTGCAATACCACGGGCAACCATCCGGAAATTGATTAACAGCATGCCATCAAGGTGCCGTGAATGTGTTGCCCAACATGGTGGACACACAGGATATTGAACTTGACGCCTAAAATTGATTTAGTGGATATTTAAAGCAGTTTCAAATTCGCTATTATTTCATTAGTTCACTTATTTCTTGTCGGTAGTATATGATGGTTAAAAGCAAACAGAGAATCAGCGCCAATAGACTACTAGCCAGTATGTGCATGTATTATAAATGAAAGAATTTAATCTGCATCTGGTATTAACAACAACATTGTTCACAAGTATGTAGAGCTGCTTTCGTTACAAATTTTTATCCAACAGATAACAATGTCAATTTTCAAAAGTTCATGACAAATTGTAAATGACAGCAAAGGCTCATTTAGTATACCAAACTACGATATACACTTGAAAAGACTTTATATTTGAGGTAATATTTTCAGCGAACTAAGATGTACACTATTCCATTCACAGCCAGCTCTGAAGTCCATGCAAACACCCCAATAACGTGCTCTATTTTTACCCATATGTAAACTGGACATGGTCAATTTAAAAATACCAAACTTACAGACAAATGTGTGAGTGCTGTACATTTAATGGATGGAAAACTGGCTGAAACTTGTCCTGATGGGGAACATGTGGGTATAGGGTACCCTACCCTGATACCCGTTATGTTAATTCCTGACATCAAATGTGTGAGTGCTGTACATTTAATGGATGGAAAACTGGCTGAAACTTGTCCTGATGGGGAACATGTGAGTATAGAGTACCCTACCCTGATACCCGTTATGTTAATTCCTGACATCAAATGTGTGAGTGCTGTACATTTAATGGATGGAAAACTGGCTGAAACTTGTCCTGATGGGGAACATGTGAGTACAGAGTACCCTACCCTGATACCCGTTATGTTAATTCCTGACATCAAATGTGTGAGTGCTGTACATTTAATGGATGGAAAACTGGCTGAAACTTGTCCTGATGGGGAACATGTGAGTACAGAGTACCCTACCCTGATACCCATTATGTTAATTCCTGACATCAAATGTGTGAGAAATGGCAACATATTCATTCTTGGAGGCAGTCTCAACTCCCCAGGGAGTATGTAACTCTTGCTGCCACTTGGCATACCGAGTTGATTGAGGCTCTCTCACCTTAAAAAGGTACCTATTAACAGTTGGGTGGACTGGGACACATAGTCACAGTACTTTGTCCAAGTTTACTGCACGTTGCTGTACCACAACTAGGTGTTTGCACGCATTCATGTGGCCACCATCTGGTCATCTACCAACAGATTTGTGGGTTCTTTTAAGTGCACAGGGTGGTGTACTGTACACTAGGGGTTGTGACAACACAAAAATAGTGTGCACACAAAGTTAACTCGAAGGTTTTTACACCCAATCACAGGTGGGCTCGATCCCGACACATCAGTCTCGCTGGATCACTAGCCTGGCGCTTTAGCCAGCTTGCCCACCATGCCCCCTCAAAACTAAGTGTACTTAGACTGCTTTTGGAGGTTTACACTGGGTGCAACAATTCATGTGATATTGCATTTACATAAGTTTGAAAAGTGGTCAAAGTGTCATGGTGACCTTGAAGACGATTCAAGGCCACACAAACTGGCTGGTATCTGTGTATTACTCTAATGTAAAACAGTGCGTGAGATATCGCATGCAAGTAACTGCGCTAACAATAATTGTGATATATGTACAGACAGTGCTGAATACAAAGTCCCTTGTCCCGCAGCGCAACTGGTAATCTGTCCAGCTGCTAAGCTCTCAGCATGTGAATACTTCTTGATCATATTATCTTGCTTTTTGATTTATTCATGGCTGTTTAAGTTTGATGTAAATTCAACTGCCCCATGGAGTACAGAGGAATCACATACCCACCCACTGCTTCCCTCCCTTGGTACCTAAGAATCATATTTTCAAGATAAATACTGACACTGATACTGATACTTACATCTCATGTGATCCCTCTGTAGTCCATAGGTCAGTGGAATTAACAGCAAACTTCAAGTTACAGGTAAGTCTTGTTCAATTTTTAAATTAGTTTTTCCCTACCCTCTGTGTGTGTGATGAAGTAAAACCATATCCATAAAACAAATTAGAGTTAGCTGACAAATTAAAATGTATGGTGACAACCAGAACACAGGATTACAGCAATGATGAATTCTACTTATTTGCAGGAATTCTGGAGGATGAGTTTATTTTAACACTGCTTCTAGCAACAATCCAGCAATCCCACAACAGGGGGACACCAGAAATGGGCTTCAAACATAAAACCCATGTGAGGAATTGAACACAGGTCTTCAGCATGACAAGTCAGAGCTTACACCAATAGGCTGCCCCACAACCCATGCAGGAATTATGGTGAATGTAGGATGCTTAAAAAGCAAAGTAAAAGCAAGAACAGATTGTGAACAGGTAAACTGCCCTGATGATAAAACAACAGTTTTCCATGGCATTTAGCCATCATATTCATATGCAGTTGTGTAAACAGTTTACACAAGGTCATCAACTTGGTGATGCCTCCTTACTCACTTGGAAATGTACAAGCTTTCCCCATCTTGACTGTTGTATAGTCTCTAGCTGATAAACATTAACACAAGATGCAACCATGGTTATAAATCTTTCAACAAGATCAGCTGAGTGCAATTCAGATAAAGCTAATTATGGTCAGAGACATCAGTCTGGACTGGACCAAACATCAACTTGATTTCCACTTTGAAGCATGACTTAAGGAAGGTTGCTCAGAAGGTTTCTCTTTCTTGTGACTCTTCATGTGTCTCTGCAGGTGACATGATTGTGTAAATTCTTTCCCACATTCAGCACACTGATAAGGTTTGATTCCACTGTGTTTCCACATGTGTGTCCTAAGCTTACTTGACTCCGCAAATCCTTTTCCACATTCAACACACTGATGAGGTTTGATTCCACTGTGAATTCTTATGTGCCTCTGCAGATTACCTGACTCTGAAAATTCTTTCCCACATTCCACACACTGATAAGGTTTGACTCCACTGTGAACTCTCATGTGTCTATGTAAGTTAAGAGACTGAGTGAATTCTTTTCCACATTCACCACACTGATAAGGTTTGATTCCACTGTGAGTGTGAATACTCATGTGTTTTTGTAGGTTACCAGATTCAGTAAATCCTTTCCCACACTGAACACACTCAAAAGGTTTGACTCCACTGTGTATTCTCATGTGTCTCTGCAAGTTACCTGCAATCTTTTTCCCACAGACAATACACTCATAAGGCTTTGTTCCACTATGAGTCTTTATGTGTCTCTGAAGAGAGCGTGATTGTGTAAATTCTTTCCCACATTCAACACACTTGTAAGCCTCGTTTCCACTGTGATTCTTGTCATCACCTGCATTCAGCATGCCAGAAACATACTGTTTCCTGACATCATCTCTTTCTCCCAGTACTCTCTCACAGTCCATGACAAGGCTAGTTTCAGTAACCGAAACAGGAATCTGTGGTTTGCTCTGTATTTCCATGACAAGGCTAGTTTCAGTAACCGAAACAGGAATCTGTGGTTTGCTCTGTATTTCCATTATAAGTGTGTAGATGTTAAGGTGTTCACTGAAAACATAAAAGAGTTGTCACTTTCTAGTACTGTGCTAATGCATTTCCGAAAGAGGTCTCCACAAGAATACCACCAATAAAAACTTAAGTCATCATGGCTTGAAGTGGAATTTCAACATAATAATGACGTCAAATTTGCCATCTGTGAAGATCCAGGTTAGATTTGATGTTCTGTAACCCCATGGTTGTCGAAAAAAGGCAACTTTTGACACATGGTTGACATGTGGTAGTGTATCCAAATTGTGTAGAATGATGCTCATGATGTTGAACACTGAACTGTCTGCTCCAGACCAGACAAAAGGTACAATATTACATGACGGTTATTTAAACAATTTTTCTTTGATCGATCATAAAAAGTCACATCCCTAAATTCGAGATATTTAATCATTCATCTTTCTCATATGAACCCAAACAGAATATACAGATTTGCTCTCCCATTCGTACCAACATGCTCAGTCTTTAGCAAGTTTTCTGTTTGTTCACCACTGTTGTATACATTAGTTAGCTGCCTGTATGTATGTGATGTTCATGTAAGTACATCCATGTCTATAGTACCAGTCATCTATCTACAAACCTGCATGACAAAGGTGATGGTGTCAACCTTTCCACGGACAATCATCAAGAAACAATCCAGCAGAAATAACCATTTACTTCTCCATTACACAACATCTGAGGTACATTCATACAAGCCCCTTCAAGCAAAACTTTCAAAAAGCATAATAAAGCCCTTCTCAGAAGATGCTTGATCAAGTCTCAAGGTTACAATATTCACCTCAGCAAAGCTTCAAAAATGTTTTGTGGGAGGCATCTGATTTACATTTTTAAACTTTGCATTTTACAGACAAAATGGTGTCTGTTGCATTTCGCTATTTCAATTTTTATCATATGTTCCTGGGTGCTTTCCATGTGGACAAATCACTTTCCTTATCTATGTTAGTGATGGATGATATCACTGATAAAAAAGGTAATGCTCACAATTTTGTGAATGACTGATATTAATATTTGAGAGTATAAGAAGCACCCATTAATAATGTCAGTATCACACAATCAATTCCGCTTTCAACAGATTTTTAACTATTATGGCAAATATAATTACCAATTTCTATCAATAAACCAATGTAGAAAATGATGGTACTCCAACAAAACACCAGATACCTCCAAGCCATATTCTTTACTGTGACGTCACCCTACCCCTAATGTTTACCCAAAACCTAAAGCTTACCCTAACCAAAAGTAACCTTGTGTTCTATCAAAGATGGCAGAAGGTATCTGGTATTCTGTAGCCTTACGAAAAAAATACCACACACAGAACAAATACTACTATGAAACTACATTTCGCACTTTCATGAACAATCCAATGCAGAAAACATAGAAAATGCAGAAATAGCCTTATAGAAATCTAATGCATCGTCATTCAAAGATGTACCATCATGACAACAGCTATAAGATTAGCTCCACTTCTATAATTTTGCACCTCTTTATTAATGTAACACTTGATAGACATTTAATACATCATAACACACTGGTGTATCAGTGAATTGTCCAACAGTAACAAATGACTAATTATGCCCCAAGCACTACCATAAGGTTGCATTATGGAAACATGAGAAAAGATGTTTAGTCAAACTCTAGTCACAAACAATTTCAGTTTCTTAAGTTGCTGGGATGAGTTTTGGAAAATATTAACATGTTTCACAAGCAACTGTGAATTTAATCACAGTGTTGTAGTATATGTTGTGCTTAATATTGTTTCCAATTAGTTTGAAATATCTCCCCAGTAGAGGTAACACATATTCAGAACACATCTCTCCACATTGAATTTCAGCATGCCTAACCTAAACCCCCTCTCCTGTTGCCTGTCTGCTAAAATAGTGTTTGAAGCCTGAGCCCTGAGCAAAATCAAGATCAGGATAATCCAGATTGAAGCAATGTGCACCAATCAAGGAAAATGGGATACAATGGGGTGTCAACCAAATTTGTAAGCTTGACCACACAATCCCTCTACCACCACTTGCAACACTTTTGCATCATGCCACAGAATGCAAAGATGCTTATCTTCCAGAAGACTTGCTGGGAACCAAGCTCAACCAATAATCACAAAAGGTTATAGCAGTACTGTATTTAATGTTAGTACTGCTCACGAAGGTTCATTAAAAACTGTTTTATGTGTTGGCAAGGTGGACTTAACCCTATGAATGATTAAAAAGTTCCTTTCAATGGAAAACCTCACTTCCCCCTAACAATCAAACACCAACCTTGATACAGAAGAGGGTTGATTGTGAAGTGTAATACTGCACACAGCAGTATTCCACCTATATGGCGTCAGTCTGCAAAGAAATGAGTCCGTACAAAACAATCCACTGATCAACAGCATGAGCATCAATCTATCCAACTAAGACATGATGACGTGTGTCCACCAAGTCAGCAAGCCTGGCCACCTGATCCCATCAGTTGTCTTTTACTACCAGCATTGGATGTTGTGGACCAATTCTAACCTAGATCTTCATGGCTGAGATGGGAAGGATTACTCCTGATGAAATCCAGGTAGTTTTCTTTGAATTGGATGCAGAAGGCATCAACAACCACAGACCCATTTCCAAGTTGTGTTAAGTGGTATGGCTTGGAAGTAAATCAGTGGGTTATTGCAACAAGGTATTTTCAAATCCTCAAACTCTATGACACATTCCACATGGGTTCAAACAGATCTTCAAATAAAAAAGAAAGCCATGCAAGGCAAGCAACTTTAAGAAACTAACTTGTCCTGACTAATTTGCCACTTGCCCGGATATTTAAAATATTATGATGTAATTACGAGAAAATAAATCAACAGTTTTTGATATTAATGTTTTGTGGAGTATTTATTGAGAAGTGATAATAACAAAGAAAGATAACTCTACTTAATTATCATTGTGAAATTTAATAGCTACATTTTGAGCAGCTATAAAATCCATGTTTATTTGCAGAAATTGTCTATAAGCCCACAGACAAGTAAGATACCATTATTTCATTGCCCAAAATGAAAACTGACATGTACCAAGCATCAAGCGATGGGATTTATTAACACTTGCTTCTAGTCAGCTTATAAGCAATGTCATAGTAGAGGGACAGCATCACAAGTTCAGAACGACATTCTTGCAGACACTGACAATGATGGCAATGCAATATTATAATTCAACTTTGTATGTAACAAGACTTCTGATTGGTCAGTGCTATAAATTTCCATCATATACAATCACAATTTGAATAGCGACTCATCAAAACCTTTGAATGTATTCCTACACTAATGAGGTAATGCTGTTTTTTCAGCATTATTGAAAAAGCTTGTCCATTCAGTTGTTTCAATACTTTTGACCTCAGTATTGTTCTTAGTATCTTGATGGAAGCATTAGATCAACTGGAATGATACAGAACTGAATCAGAAAACATGTATCAGATAGACATCAATCAGTGTGCACAAATGGAACTTCAAATCCAACCTGACTGAATTAACTGGGAACCCATACAATGCTATCATGCTATAAACACTGAACTTTCATACTGCGATTTCTTCAAAGTCATCTGTGAAACCAAATCACAAAGCCACTTGTCCAAGTGGGCTCTTAGCATGGGAGCCCTTTGGATCATATCATGTTGTTGCTTCTTATTCAGTTTGTTTCATAGACAACTCCAAATCTACTCATGATGATAGCAGAGATGAATCGAAGCTGACCTGTCACTGGGTTCCAGATCACAGATAAAGAAGCATCCATCTTACTAGCTCCATGAAGCTATCTCATGCTTGCTTGTAGATGTTGCACTACTTCTATCATTGGAATGAACACAGCACCAGGCTGAGAGGAGAACCTCTGCCATCTCTTTATTGTGTATGCAAGATCATCTCTGCACCTACAACATGCCACCACAGAGTGAGACCACAGAGAACTGGTGAAAAGCAGTTGTTGCTTGCATATTCATTTGAGGGCAATAGATGCTGCCACAACTTCCATATTGTTTAGTCCCTAGATAATAAAGGCTAAGCCCAGACGCTGTCATGTTTACAAATCCTCAACAAAATCAGCCCTGATCAATTCAAAACAACCTAAAGTCTGATGCGAAATGATCAGTCTGATCAACTTTGTATCAATGTTGGGAAGCATGGTGTTGGGAAGGCTTCTTGTCATTGTGACTCCTCATGTGTCTCTGCAGGTGACATGATTGTGTAAATTCTTTCCCACAATCAACGCATCGATAAGGTTTGATTCCACTGTGTTTCCACATGTGTGTTTTCAGACTAGCTGATACTGTGAATGTTTTCCCACATTCTGCACACTGATATGGTTTGATTCCACTGTGTATGCGCATGTGTATCTGCAGGTGACAAGATTGTGTGAAGGTTTTCTTACATTTAACACACTGATAAGGTTTGACTCCACTGTGAATCCTCATGTGTGACTGCAGGTGGCATGACCGTGTAAATTCTTTTCCACATTCAACACACTCATAAGGTTTGATTCCACTATGAATCCGCATGTGTTTCTCCAGATTGCCTGACTCTGTAAATGATTTCCCACATTCAACACATTGATGAGGTTTGATTCCACTGTGAGTCCGTATGTGCCTCTGCAGATTACCTGACTCTGAAAACTGCTTCCCACATTCCACACACTGATAAGGTTTGATTCCACTATGAACTCTCATGTGCCTGTGTAAGTAAAGTGACTGCGTAAATTCTTTCCCACATTCCCCACACTGATATGGTTTGATTCCAGTGTGAATACTCATGTGTTTCTGAAGGTTGCCAGACTCTGTGAATCCTTTCCCACATTCAACACACTGATAAGGCTGGATTCCACTGTGAATCCTCATATGTCTCTGCAGGTTACCTGATTCTGAAAATCGTTTACCACAGACAATACACTGGTAGGGTTTCATTCCACTGTGAATCTTCGTGTGTCTCTGAAGGTAACGTGATCGTGTAAAGTTTTTACCACATTCAACACACTTATAAGTCTCAGTTCCACTGCCTTTCTTCAAGTCATCTGTTTCCAGCATGTCAGAAACAGTTTGTTTCTCAACATCACCTCTTTCCCCCAGTACTCTCTCACAGTCCATGATTAGGCTTGTTTGAGTAACAGAAACAGGAATCTATAGATGGCTCTGTATTTCCTTAATTAACTTGTGGATGTTAAGGTGTTTGCTGAAAACATAAAAGAGTTGTCACTAGGGGTGTTCTGATTAATTGAAATATTCGAAGATTGGACTCAATGACCAAACGACCGAGGAATTGATCCTGTTTTCTAATAATTGAACACAACAATTTGGGAACACGTTTTTGCAGACCCGTGAAGGTCCAGGGTTGAATAGGTCTTCAGCAACACATGCTTGCCATGAAAGGCGACTATCCTTGCAACTAACTGGATCGGGTGGTCAGGCTCACTGACTTGGTTGACACATGTTATCAATTCCCATGTGTGCAGATCAATGCTCATGTTGTTGATCACTGAATTGGGCCCAGACTCGCTTATTTTACACAGGCTACTGCCATTTAACTGGAATACTGCTGAGTGCTGCATAACACTAAACTCACTCACTCACTTGTCTGCATTAACAATATTTTTTACAAAGTTGGTTTTGTCTGCTATATTTCACAAGAACTACAAGCTTGCTTCAAGTCATGAATGAATTTATCTTAAAGACTCCATGAGATTGATTCGCCAAGACTTTAAACAGGGTGTGAAACATTCATGATTTTATTCCAGCTGTTGAAAAGTATGATCATGATGATGGGTGGAGATGTCATTCACAATTACTTAATTTTAATTCCAGGACAGAGATGAATAGTAGTTTATGGAATCAAAGTTATAGTATAAACGTAACTACAAATGGCATTTAACTTGAAATGTTGCAGTCTTTCAGTTTTACGTTGAAATGACCTTCTGACTACTGTAACATTCTGAATAAACATTTTTGTAACAAAGTCATGATAACAGAAACAACAAAGTATTGTTTAATTGTTCACTGACCTGTATACACAAAAATAGCTTCAGAATAAGCACCACAACTTTTCATGAAGATGTCAGGGTTAGATCAACCTAAATCTAACCATATGCAATTACGTAAAAGAGTACCATGGAATGTTTTAAAAGTTTGTGGTGCTGTATTCTAAAGGTAAGCCGGAATAGCAAAGTTGTGGTGCACATTTAAAACAAAACATAAGACAACTGGTACTCCATTAAATTCCACTCAGTACTCTAAATGTCCTCTTATGGTTTTCCAGTACTCCTGTATTGAATTAATAAGGAGTAATATAACACTCCTGATGTTGAAAAGTTATCTGGAGCCTTGTCAACACAAAACTGTATTAGAAGATGGATGGCTTCAACCTTTCAACAGCTAATTTTCTCTTTATGTCAAGTAATATTTCAACAGATACAACCTTTTCATCTTCATTTCACAACTTTTGAAGACTTTTAACAATATTTCAAAGAATATAAAAAATTCTTGCTCTGATGTTTGAACAAGGTTATAATACTCAAGGCATCAAAAATGCTTCAAATTTTTTATGGAGGACATTTTCAAACCTGATGTATTAGTGACAAAACAATGCCTGTTTTCCAATGGGGTTTATTCAGAAGTCTATTTCACTTTCCTTTGCACATATTTGTGATGGGTGAAACAGATGGGGCAGGATATGCTAAGTAGGGGTGACTATTGAGTGGGAAACAACAATTGCGATAGTGATAGTCTACTGAGATAGTCTATTGGAACCAGCTATCGCAGCACTATTGAAATAGTTTTTCTCCCTCCTTGAATGGTCTCATTTGAAGTCATTTCTCTGTTGAATGTATAGTTTTCTAGAAGCAGATTGTCTCTTACAATAACTGATAAGAAAGTGGAAAGCCATGCCAAGTAAACCATCAAAACAAACGTACCCAAACAGATTAGTATTTTGTGCTGCACATTTGTCAACTCAAGTCAATTACTGAACCATTGATCAGTGGTCACACATACCATCAATTCATCGCTATCGGAGTTTCAAGAATTATCATCCTTTGACGATCCAATGCGTTATAGTCCTAAGGCTCACCGGCTGTGAACACCTGTAGACCTTGTAGAAACTTATCATATTGCAATGCTATGGCATATATTGTGATATGCATTTCAACATATTGCAAGAATTTTTTGAAACACCCAAAACTATTAATAATCGAGTTAATGCCGGATTTATAAAGCAAAACCACAACAAAATCACTATACTTGATTAAGCTTTAATAAAAACTTGTAACTATGACAAAATATAAATGTAAATAATATCTGTCACGAATATTAAAGGGAACAATTTAAGAAAACAGAGATATCTGAGGATTTCTGAATGTTACAAAATTTTCTGAATGCATATGAAAATACTAGTTTTCAATCAGTGTGTAGCAATACATACTGTTTTCATGTCTGAACCAGTTAATACCAGTAAACCGGTTAAATTGCACAGTCTTACTCAATACTAACACCAAAACACTGCCAGTGATAACTACAGTCCTCATCACTTAAAATGCAATCATAAGCACAGTGATAATTAACAAATGTTGCTGCATAGGAGGTCAATAAAAACAAACCATTCAAGGCATTAAGTTATGACAGAATTTACACAGAAACATCCACCTCAATACAAAAACTAAGAAGTAGAAAAGCAATTTATATCCCCCGTTTGGTAAAATCAGATCTTGGTTCTCTTAAAATCTGAATGGTGCTGAACAAAGGTGATTGATGACAGGGAAATGTACCAGAGAAGTTGAGAAACTATGAACTATGTGGAAGAAACAACATTATACCAGTAAGAATATTTTCACAACACTCTCAACAGTAATAACACTGGCTGATAATGATTCTTCTGATAACAGATCATAAGCAAGGGCATGTTCAAGTTCTTTCACCATATCCAATCCGAGTGACTTGTTTTCAGGTACATCAAGATGCAAAAGCTGTGCACAAGCAGATTGACTGCATTATCATCCAAAATAAAAGCTGTCTGTAGCCCCACCAACCATCAGTGAGAAGTAACTTACTGCAGGTACTGTTTTTCTTTAAAAAACTAAAATATGCAGTGTGGAATTTATTCTTCAGATCATGCACATTGTTCTGATTAAGCCTGGTACTCCCAGTTGTGGACTGAGATGTTGTCTCCACACTTTCTGCAGTTGTCAGAAACTGACTTGTTCTAAATATTCTCTTGTATAAACTTCCAAACGTTAGTTAAAAAGTCAGTATTTCCAACATAGAAGAACATTAATTCTGATCTGTTCATCAGTCTAAGTCCAGCAGCCATGAATTCTTAATTAAATGTGATAGAATATTCTCTCCCTGGATGGATCTATCAGTCTTGTCAGATATAACAATCCCTTTTGAAGAAGCATGATATCATTTGCTTTTCTTTTGATTGTCCTTTTCAAATGACAGTAGGCACCATGATTATTTTGTCTGTTAAATGAATAACACAGTATATTACTCAGTACAGTTCACTCTTAAGTGTTAATAACACACCCCTCCGTGGGATTAAATGTTTTCAAGCAAAGGGTTTACTCAGCAAGATGATAACTATGCATTTTAAAAAAGTGAACTAAACCAACATATTCTAACACATACGAAAGAACAATGAACAATCTTGTTTCATATACATATGTGACATTTGTGAAAACATTTTAACAGACATGATGATTAACCAGTTTCCTGTATTTCCTGTTCTGAAAGATAATGTATCATTCATCAAGGTTATGATCATGGATATATGGTATTTTCTAGTCCTCATGTACAAATTAGGTTTCCACATATTTTCTCTTAAATCAACAATAAATAAAACCATTAATGATCAAGGTATTATATTTATGATAACTACTCTAAGTCATATAAGATTCATTTCACAGCATCAAATATGCTGAAAGGGTTTTTGTCAGAACAAGTACACAGAAACATACCTAGCCAAAATCACAATACAGAAATATACCATAGGACAAGTCTATTCCAAATTAAGATTTTTCCTTGATTGGAGCTGTCAAACTGTTATACAAAGTTCACTGGTCTCAAGTGTACGTCAACCCATGGGCTCAAGGGACCAGCAAACACGTATTTTCTCACAGAACACATCAATGTTAAGTTTGAACAATAACTTTGAAGCATGGGTATTGGATCGTACACTTCAGCAGTCTAAGTAAACTTATCCTCAGTATTTTTCGTTACACTCCACTACTGAGTCTTAACAAAACCTTAAGGGAGGTTGCGTCAGGTAACCTTTAGTTTGAGATTGACCAATCAGAACACAGCTTACCAAATTGCCAAAGTGGACATTTGCACATACCTTTTGAAGTTTTTATCTCGAAAAGGTTCGTACCCGAACGATTCCAAATGCTATTTAGCGTACGCTTGTTTCTGGGTGATGCACATGGCGAATGTACAACTATGACAATGGTGAGGAAACAGTCACTGAAAATGGTGTTTTTGGCAATGTTCAAGGATGTCATTTTGCGGAAATATTAGCTAATGGTAACCATGTCAACATAAACCCCAACACGCATATACTGCAGGTCAAATAATTGTGTTATATGCAGATTGTTGTTTGTGTTGAGATCGGTGTCAGTGACCTGAATATATTGAAAGTCCCTCCGATCCCTAAATAGTAGCCGTTGTCTGATTGGTTAAATCTATTTTACCGTCTCGCATTTGATTGGATGGTCATTGGTCTCTCAAAAGTTACCTGACGCAACCTTCTACTAGGTTTTGTTAGAGTAAGTGGTGGAGTGTAATGAAATACACTGATACTAAGTTTACTTAGACTGTACACTTCAGCCAACCAATGTCAATCAAACAAAAATTCGAATCTTGCTTTTTTTCCCCACAGGTATTGTCTCAGTAAAGTCATTGTGGTGTAATTCCCCTTCTTAATATTCACAAGGACTACATTTGAATGTTTTGTCAAAATTTATTTATTAGAATGCCAGGCAAATCTTTATGTAGCCATCACTAGATTTTGCAGACACAAGAAAACAGATTTTGAGTTATCTCCCTTCCATCGATTTGCATTTGCAAAACATCAATAATTTCCAAGCATCATGTGTGATTCAACGTCATTCAAGATTAAAAAGTACTACCATAAAGTACTGAATGAGTTGCTCTTAACAGCGGGGTACACTGAAACATATTTTGCTTGTGAAAGGGGTACATTGAAAATAATAGAAGAAAGCTCAGCCAGCAACATTTATGTGCAAGGTGAAAGAAGATGCATTTGATTGCAATACATCAGAAACGAACACACACAATAACAAACATTTCATGATGCACAGCAATCAACTGCATTCAGCTTGGGGTTGAGGAATGGGAACTTCGGCTGTTCAAGGTATTGGTACATCACGAAATGTTCACTTAGTTTAGGATATATTTCTATGTTCAGACCTGGGGTACACCTTGTACCTGCTGAGAATGACCCATTCACCATCAATAGTGATTGCTGAGGCTATTTGCCCTTGGGATTACTGGGCTGATTACTTCACAGACAATTTCTATGAAACTACAAGAAGCATCATTGGAAGAAATTTTGAATAAATTAAAGAGAGGAAGGATTCCAAACATAAGCACAGATACATAGATTTAATGAACATTTTTCATGATAAGAAAGACATCAGTGTGACATTGTGTCAGTGCAGCGACACTGTCTTATCAATATCATGGAAATGGATAGGGCTTGGAATTCGACAGAAATATTGAAATATCGTGAATGCAATTTCCAAGTTGACATGAAATAGCATTAGGCCAAGCCGTGAACACCAAATATATTTTCCGAATCTGTTGTCGTTACTGGCAATCAATAGCGGTGTCCATATGTTTACGGAAGTGACGTCACAAACCACGCTCACTCATACATGGGTAGGCAGAAAGCCGCAATGGCTGATGATAACGATGGCAACCGGTGTAGCGTGAAAGGCAAAGAATGGTCGGATTATATACTTAAGATTTTATTTCTATCTGATAGACACCCCAGGTCAGCTCACCCTCGAATCTATGAAAGCCTTCAAGTCACTAAAAGCATATGAATATGTGGAAAGTGGACACCTTTTTCCGATACAGTATCACAATGTCGATGGTAAATCACCTCTGTGTTTGCTGGATGTCTGCTAAGAGAAAATTATGTTTGTGAGATGACTGTTCAAGTTACATACTGGATTGTTAGGAATAAAGAATATATTGCTGATGTCTACCACAAGTGTGTCTGGAAAGTTTTAAAACCACCCTGTTGATGAGATTAGCATAGATCAAGGCTGCTTTTGTATGTGTTATTTGTAAGTAGGAATTAATGTGATGACATGATAACTCAATGCCATTTAAAGACTTAGCTTAGATCAAAGCTACTTCTTTATCTGTTTTCGTAAGAAGGCAAAGCTGTGATGAAATGGTCACTCAATGCCATTTAAAGACTTTTGAACTGTAGATGCATGTGTTGTTATAGTTGACAAGGAAGGTTTGGAGTGGTGTTTATGTAACATGTATGACTGGCAGGTGAGGCAGATTAGTCACCTTTCCTGATTATATCATTGACTCTGTGACAACATGTAAGCAAGGAAACAGGATGTGAGGGATTGTTTGTTTAAAATTTGCATTGTTTGAAAGAAATGCGAGACAAGCACTTGGGAGTTTTTGCATCACATTTTTGCTTAAAAAACGAAGACTTGCAGTATTGGGCCAGCGTACTGAAGTATGAAATCTGGATATTGTGAATATGATACTTTGCACAAATGTTTTAGAAAGATAAAGGTTGTGTACTTGTCTAATTACACAACACACCAAAAGAAAAAGAAATACAGACCGGGAAGAGTTGTTACGTATGAAAAGTCAACGATCAAATGTATGCAGTTTGTGTGGTTCTCTCGTGTTTATGTTTAACTTCTGCCTACCGGAAGTACTCGGGCGCACCACGTGATCAAAACACTGACGTCACCGTGGTCTGTCCTATTAGAGCGTCGTCTTTGTCTTTGAATAACCCAGTGAGGACTCGATTTGTTTCTCGCAGTCACAATTTTGGAACTATTCGAGAGATGAATGAATCAACACTTACATTTGTATTCACATGCGGTGTCTTCGTCAACTGAATACATTCGATAGGAAACAAGTCCTCCGCAAACGGGTGATGTCTGCTCTCTCCCACGCAGAGATCCCATAGAACATTTCTACACCACTGCGCCTGACCGATGCTTCCTCGAAATAGCTGGACTGGGTTACTGCCTACATACTTTAAGAAGTTGAAAGCCGCTAGCTTGCGGCGCGTAACTACTGTGGAGCTAGTTTTATACCATAAACTGGTTCCTGGTTCCCTTTACGCGAATTGTTAAGCTGGTTCCTGACTCCCTTTGATTGTGGGTGGGGGTGGGGTGTGTGTGTGTGTATTTTTAGTGTTTACAAAACTAACTTTCCCAATCAAATCACATTCCGTGGATAGATCGCCATAAGTTTTAGAATTAACCGGTAGCTATCACTGCACTCAAATACTGGTTTTCACCCAATTTGTGGATTATTTATCCCAGCCTGGTTCCCTGGGTCTGTTAGCTTAACTATATTTCGGAACGCTAGTGCAGGCGCAATAGACCCAGGGAACCTAGCTGTGATTACCCCAGTTCTTTCGTCACTTCAGCCGCACAGTATACAAAATTGAGGGATCACCCTTCCAAAGTAGTGTGTTTCGCTTGTTAGTGATCGTAGCTTTTCATTCGTATCTGAGGCAATGCACGATGGCATCCACTAGGTCAAACCTGTCGATATTATAACCTCAGTTCTGCAGACTCGTGAAGGTCCCGGGGTAGAATAGGCCTTCAGCAACCCATGGCTGCCATAAGAGTAGACGCTACTTGTTGTAAGAGGCGACTAACGGGGTCGGGTGGTCAGGCTTGACGACTTGGTTGACACGTCATCGGTTCCACGGGCCATTACGCAGATCGATGCTCATGTTGTTGGTCACTGGATTGTCTGGCCCAGACTCGATTATTTACAGACCGCCCCCGTCTAACCGGAATATTGCTGAGTGCGGCGTAAAACTGAACTCACTCAGTTTTGCTGCCGCAGAGGGATCCCCAAATGAAATGGGCTTCCATGGTTATTTTTCCAGGGCAACACCCCCAACAGTCACTCGATACCGCTAATTTCCCAGTAAAACCGTGTATTGCAAGTAAAAGAATAACCTATTTCATTTGAGAGGTTGTAGAACGAAAGCGGAATATCTAGCGATTACGTAAAGGTTATGTTTTTGCGCCGATCGAGTGTTTTTAAGTGAAATACATTGTCTTCTCCGAGAGGCGATGATTTTCGTAGGCAGCTTTTGGCTAGTTAAGATACGTAGCGCTATGTATCTTAGCTATCCCGGCTTACGTCCTACGCCAACTCCTGCTTCGATTCTTTTCAAAATTCTGTAAACTGATGCCCTACCAAGACCTGACAACTTCACAAGTTTCTTAACTGATCGTACGCCGGATTCATGCAATGCCTGAAGTCCACTTCTTTGAGTCATATTTACCATTTCGTCCATTCTGTCGTCTGCTAACAAGGTCACGTGACCAAGCCGAAAGTGCATGTAAGTGAGTGAGTGAGTGAGTTTAGTTTTACGCCGCACTCAGCAATATTACAGCTATATGGCGGCGGTCTGTAAATAATCGAGTCTGGACCAGACAATCCAGTGATCAACAACATGAGCATCGATCTGCGCAATTGGGAACCGATGACATGTGTCAACCAAGTCAGCGAGCCTGACCACCCGATCCCGTTAGTCGCCTCTTACGACAAGCTGAGTCGCCTTTTATGGCAAGTATGGGTTGCTGAAGGCCTATTCTACCCCGGGACCTTCACGGGTCTGCATGTAAGAGAGATAAGCGCTTCACAACAGGGGAAGTCAACTCCAATAGCCTACATTAGTGTCCGGCTATCTATTCGCGTATATTATCAATTTTCATATATATAACATGTGTCTCATTTTTTCTGCTCGATGATACATGTATACGTTTAAATCACGTCTCCCCACAAAAGGTTCTGTAGCTGGATCTAAAGGCCTCCAGGTGTTTAATGATAGGGTGTGTCACTTCTTTTAGCTGTCATCCAAATAATGTACATTGAATATGGAAAGGTCTTTAGCTTTGAATATGCAATATTATCATTTAATTAATTGATCAATGACAGATCTGACTATGTTAACGTGAAGACATACGGCAGAATCTGTCGAGACCGGCACTCACTGGGACTGAAGAAATAATCCGGTTTATTGTGCTAGATTGTAGAGCTGATGATAAATGTACAAGCCACAGATGGGTCTGAGATTTTATGCCAGTGTTGGCAACTTGCCGGATTGGACAGACGCCAGCTTTGACAGCATCCACTGTATTTTCATTATTTCAGTGCAGTGTTTTCAATCTATGGCTGTGTTTATGAAATAATTTGAACCAAATGAATTAATAATCAGATATACTCATTGCAAATTTCACAGTGATGTATATCACATATGTACAGTGCTTTGCAGGACATCTGTTTGCTTCATGGATAATAATCAGTAGAATACAATTCTTTGTGAGACAATTGAATTGATCATTATACATCCAGCCACTGCTTATTTATTGAAAACCACTGCGCCATATTGTTCAGTATGAGATGTGTTTGGGAAGACATGTTTAAAGTACACTTGTTGTAAGAGTGTGAAAGCATTTCAGATTAATGATAAACGTTGAGTGTAATCCACTGAATCCCTTCCCTGTCACTGAGTGAGTTAAGTTTTACGCCGCACTCACCAATATTCCAGCTATATGGCGGTGGTCTGTAAATAACCGAGTCTGGATCAGACAATCCAGTGATCAACAACATAAGCATCGATCTGCGCAAATGGGAACCAAGTCAGCGAGCCTGACCACCCGATCCCGTAAGTCGCCTCTTAGGACAAGCACAGCCGCCTTTTATGGCAATCATGGGTTGCTGAAGGCCTATTCTACCCCGTGAGCTTCATGGGTCCCTGTCACTGAAACAAATGAAGTCTGTTAAAGGCTTTTGCTTGAAATAAGAGATCTCAAGAAAGTATTTTTCACTGTCACCCTGGAGATAGGTGATCTCAAAGGAAAACCCATCCATGGAACACTGGAAACTGGCATCATCAGAACATGTTATGGAGACTTTGGTGAACTGATGAATGAAACTGTTACTGGAACCCTGGAAATAGATGCTTTCGAAAATCATGAAGAACATAGTCGTCCAACAAACGCAGGGGTTCGAATCTCTGTTTGGACAATAACTTGCAAACATAAAAATCTAGACTTTTGCAATCGTATAATGTTTTTAAATGCTATACTTTACATATACTTTAAATTTGAACGAAATCGGTGAAGAAATGTATTTAGTAGGAAATTCTACCGCTACACTCATTACATAAAATACACTTTATTTCCCTGTACTGCTAGACACATATTAGATGCTCCTGCGCACTAAACGCATTTGTGACAAGAGAGGCGGTACAACGAATTGGGCGAGAACACTTGGCTGCTACAGGTAGCTTGACGATTATGCACGTGCAGTACATGCTAGCTGTGACATGAAATCAACACCGCTATTGATTAACACCAGTCTCGCTACTGTTTTACACCTGTCTCAATACTGTTAAATAGATGTCAGTTATAGTAAAAAATGTCCAAGTTTGGAAAACATGGGCAAATAGTTCATTCTCAGGCAAGGGAGATAGCATACAGTGCTATCATGTATATGGACAAAAATTGTGCAACCAAAGCAGATTCTCTTTTACAAAGTAGCCTTGCTACTGGAATCTAAACGGCAACTTTAAAGCGCATTAAGGCAGAAGGTGGTAGGAGTGCGAGTGGACCTACATTTATCAGTCCCACCAAGTTGCGCAAACCCAAAACTGCAGTTAGAAACTTGATGATTTCGACCGGTGTGCAGTCCGTCAATTTGTACAAAGTTTATATGGCGTAAAAAACAACTACCCACTCTGGATACGATGTATGATATGGCAAAGTGCCAGTTGAACTACAAGGGTTCTAAGGAAAGTTTTCGAAAAAATCTCAAAGACATGGGGTTTAGGTGGCGAAAAACGCAGTCAAACCGTAAACTTTTAATGGAACGTAAAGACGTTGTTTCCAAGCGTTTGCAATACTTGCGTGCAATAAAGAAATACAGAAAAGTAAATCGAACACTCATCTTTATCGATGAAACATGGTTGCATGTACGCCACATTGTCCCAAAGTGTTGGCAACTTGAGGGTGAAGTCGTAATAAATGGGGTTCAACCTCCGTCTGGCACCGGACCTCTGCTTATTGTGGTTCATGCAGGGGGTTAAAACGGTTTTGTTCCAAATGCTCATGACGAGATTAACTTTGATAATTTTTCCAAATGGCTCCAGGAAAAGTTGATCCCAAACCTTCCACTGCACTCTGTCATCGTTATGGATAATTCACCATATCATAGCAAGCAAGTGGACAAATGTCCGACAACCGCCAAAAGAAAAGATGACATAAAAGCGTGTCTACAAAGGCACATTATCTCATTTGATGAGAAAATGCTTGAAGCCGAACTATTGTTACTTGCAAAATCCAACAAATCGGGCCCTGTCTACAGAGTAAACACGATGTTGAAGCAACATGGTCATGATGTACTACGTCTCCCTCCATACCACGCAGAACTATTGAGTTAATTTGGGCAAATGTGAAAAATTATATCTCTTCACAAAACTTGCAGTTCACAAAAAGTTCCTTCAGAGTTGCCATAAATGAAAGGATGTCTGCAATCGGTGCAAAAATAAGGTCGGCATGTTGTAAACATGTTAAAACAATTGTAGATGGTTACTGGCAACGCGAAATCGCAGTAGAAAAGGAAATTGACAGACTAGTGATTGACTTAGGACTTGCAAGCGATTCAGACACCGAGACTGATTCAGAGTGATAATTAAAGCATAAATCAGTAAGTCCACCTAATTTTCCAGCATTTTTGTGTCATGTATAATAATTGACACATACTATATCAGGTTTTTACTGTTCCCATACTGTGTCATAAAAAAAGAGTAATCTTTGGTGAGTTGTCTGTATTTTATATTTATTTAGTCACTGATAAATCTACAGAGTCTGGTTCTGAGTAATCCCCAAACCGGAAAATTTGTGTACAAAGATATTTCTCACTGACTTATCAATGTCAAAAGGTATTTTCAGTTTTCTGTACACAATTTTGGTGACCATAATAAAAATATGACAGAAATTTGGAAATATTGTTTGAATACTAACCATTTCTCTGGAACCGGTTATATACATTTCCAAGACATGTATAACCGGTCGATCACCAGCGGAATTATGGACGAAAATCAGCCCGTACAGAGAAATAGGAACAAAATTATGGGATAAAAATATTTTCCCCTTGCTACTCTGATTTAGCCACCACCATTCAGTAACAGATAACTTTTAACATATTAAAAAGTTAAATAAAACACAATTAATTCTATGTAGTTATCTATTTAATACTTAGCAGACGAAAAGTCAACTTTACCCATTAAAACAACACCGCATATTCCTTCGAATGATAAGACTGCAATTTCAGGCATAAGATACTGATATTCCATGCTAACCTTTAGTTAAGACGAAGACAAATAGATGATTGGGGCATTGACAAGCATTTTAGATATTCAACAATTTTGTTACAAAAAAAAACAACAACAGGAAAATGTCATTTGCTTCGTGAAATGGATCGGTGTCCTAAACATATTTGCTCAGTATATTGTGTTGATTCAATTCGTTGGGATTGTACCTGTTCCCAAATCGAATGTGCTATAACAATTCATGCGTGAAACGCACGGGGAAAATGAACTTCTCGATATTTATCAGACAACCTGTCTCCCTCTTGTTTCAAGTGGATCGTTCTGTGGGGCGTTCCCAAGTATGCAAATTGGGGTCATTTGTCAGGTCGTGGATCATCTTATATGTGTTTACCAGTGGAATACATGTTTTTCAGGAAATTCTACCGCTGCACTCATTACATAAAATACACTGTTGTTTAACGGCGCATCCCTAATGTTACAGCTATTGGCGACGAAAGGGGAATTAAGGCAGGAGTGATAAACGATTGAATATTTTTACGTACCCGCTCAGCCATCGCGGCTTCCAAACTGAGCGGGTTTAGCGGCTGACTTCATGCACTGGCAATTAGGTGTCTGACTCTCAGGGTATGGTATCGATTCTCGGATGGGACACAGCCCAACAAAAGCGATTTTATGACTGGCCGGGGTATTCACGTCGAAACTGTGGCACTGTATTTCTGAAATTGTGGACGTGAGCATTAAGAGAGAAAACCGACATTAGTCGGGCATGCTACAAGACGACTTGGACACGTGCGTGAAAGCAGCGAACAGGTGAAAGCAACGAGATCCTACTTCTTCGTTTCCATTACTTTCATCAAGTGTATATGTGACCTCTCGTTAGAACTGGTCGTCAGCAACCCATACTTGTCTCTTGTGAAGATCCTTGTAAGAATTTGTCTTCAGCAACCTATGCGTCACTCCCGTGAAGACCCTCGTTAGAATTTGTCTTCAGCAACCTATGCTTGACTCCCATGAAGATCCTCGTTAGAATTTGTCTTCAGCAACCTATGCTTGACTCCCGTGAAGATCCTCGTTAGAATTTGTCTTCAGCAACCTATGCATGACTCCCGTGAAGACCCTCGTTAGAATTTGTCTTCAGGAACCCATGCTTGACTCCCATGAAGATCCTTGTTGGAATTTGTCTTCAGCAACCTATGCTTGACTCCCGTGAAGATCCTTGTTAGAATTGATCTTCAGCAACCTATGCTTGACTCCCGTGAAGATCCTCGTTAGAATTGGTCTTCAGCAACCTATGCTTGACTCCCGTGAAGACCCTCGTTAGAACTGGTCTTCAGCAACCTTTGCTTGACTCCCGTGAAGATCCTCGTTAGAATTTGTCTTCAGCAACCTATGCTTGACTCCCGTGAAGATCCTCGTTAGACTGTCTTCAGCAACCTATGCTTGACTCCCGTGAAGATCCTCGTTAGAATTGGTCTTCAGCAACCTATGCTTGACACCCGTGAAGACCCTCGTTAGAATTGGTCTTCAGCAACCTTTGCTTGACTCCCGTGAAGATCCTCGTTAGAATTGGTCTTCAGCAACCTATGCTTGACACCCGTGAAGACCCTCGTTAGAATTGGTCTTCAGGAACCTATGCTTGACTCCCGTGAAGATCCTCGTTAGAATTGGTCTTCAGGAACCTATGCTTGACTCCCGTGAAGATCCTCGTTAGAATTGGTCTTCAGCAACCTATGCTTGACTCCCGTGAAGATCCTTGTTAGAATTTGTCCTCAGCAACCTATGCTTGACTCACGTGAAGATCCTTGTTAGAATTTGTCTTCAGCAACCAATGCTTGTCGTAAAAGGTTACATATGAGATACGGTGGTCAGGCTCTGTTCACTTGGTTGATGCATGTCATCGTTTCGCAGTTGCGTAGATGGATGCTCATGGTATCAGTCATATATATGGAATATTAGTGAGTGCTGTCTTAAAAACCAAACATCCTTTACAATTCTATTATTTCATGAGCTAAAAGTTATTATCACAGATGCGTAAACGTAAAGGTGAGCTAGGGAACATTGCAGCTGTACTCTCTTTATGTCCATATTTACAGTTATTGTGTTATATATCTTATAAGAAGGACGTTAATCAGCAAATGGAGAGTTATTCAACAAACGGTTGCGGCGATAACATGTAGCCTTTACCATGAGTGTTGCACACTTTGAATGTTTACTTTTCTGTGAACTCCCCTATACTCGTCAACGAGTTATCAGTACAGAATAATCAATCGACGAGGCAAGTACACAAACCTTCCATTGGCCAACCGGCGGGAGTATTTATTCGTTGTCATGTAGACAACCCCGGGTCAGCCATCGGTAATATCATTTTCACTTCCAACGTATCCCGTCGCTGGCGTTGGTTGTATCGCGAGTCGCCGTCACAGACACTGACGTATTGTGTCATTGGTAAAGCCCTGCGCCTGATAGACGGATCCTGCTAGAAAGCTCCAGTCGTCCAGGTATGGTTTGGTAATGTTTTTTTAAAACCATGCATCATTTATGTGGCATATATTGCCAGATGTTAACACGTGGTAATTAAGCATTCTCATATGGTATATTTTGTGTATCGCTTAGCAATTCATGCAGAAATGAATGCAGCGTGACGTAATGAAGGCATACCGCGCATCACCGTACATTCACGTTACACACACGCGTGACTTACCAAGGCAAGGGAAACCATATGAGGGTTCGAACCCAGCCTTTGTGGTGACAAAGGACCGCTTTTACAACAAGGCTGTCCAACAATGTGGACGCTGTCGACTGTAACAATTTTGTACACAGCAGACTACAAAATACATGATTTCATTGGTGTTTTAGCATCGCTATTAATCGGTCTTATATTAAAGTTCAGGTGTAAAGAGGAATTTGTAAAAAAATACCTGTGCATTTTATGACTGGATTCAGGGTCGGTATTGGCGCTTTGGGCAGTTTTATGTACTTATTTATGCAGATGACATCACACTTGTATTACATACAAACGAGTGATTTTGATGACATATTTTGATTAAAAATGAATGCATAACGTGTTCATTTCACATGAATTTCTGGTTTACATTGTGATGTATGACATCCGGTTTAGAAAATTCAGAGATCGATATATTTATTTAGTTTCCTGATGATCGACCAAATTATCATATGATAACTGCAGTTTGGTCCAGCGTCGACTTCCAATTAACATTTGTTTGATCGGTCCTCTTAAGTTCCACTTAATGTGAGTGAATGTACTCCGCTGCACGGAGCCGGTCTTGGCCACGACAAAGCAAGTTTACCCGACGTGTAATTTGGAGTTTACATACCATGTACAGTATATCAATAACATAACTTGCTATAAGAAGTAGTTGGATCTTAAGAGGCATGGGGTCAAAGGGTGCCATAAATGAAACAGACTACGACTTGTTGGTTGATTGGTGGTACGTTTTAGGTGAAACACACAGGCCTGGGTATGGTGTTTACATAGAAACACAACTATTCAGCTAAGCGGCGTGAAACAAACCACTCTCACAATTTTGTTCTAGAAAGCCGTTACAGTCGTCTCACAAGTTATATATTTCTGGACATATTCACCCGAGTTCATTCTCAAACGTGAATTTTGTTGATAAGACCACATCAAACGGGTAAAAGGTCACGTGGGGATTGTTATCATGTACGCCTTAAAAACAGTTCGAACGCGTTCACGATAATTGCACGTGTGAAGTTTCCAGGTCACAAATGTGAGCAACCGATGTTTGTGTTAGGCCCGACTGACGCAATGGCCGATTCGATTCGCTGTCTAGATTAATGTATGTCATCCTATCTCACTACTCAGATCGATGCTTGTAATTTCAATCGCTGGATTGTCTGGTCAAGACTCAATATAATATTTACCGACCGTCGTCATTGTTTAGGATGGTTGAGGCGTTAAACAGCAAACAACTTTAAAATGCCATGCGAAATTCCTAAGCATATTGAGGAAACAACTGACATGAACGTTGGTTTCGCAATATATGTTTCCTTTTGATAAAAGAATTCTCGGAAAATATCCAAGTTAGCTTTATGATAATAACACTACATTATTTTCCCACAGGTTTAAAGTAAACCATGGTTGACGTTAATGTGAAAGACTTCTTAGATGCTGTCAAAAAAGGCATGGATGGTCCAAAACTGAAGCAGTACCTTCTTGTGCCAAAAGCAAGCGCCTTCCGTAGTTGGGCAGACGACAATGGACTGGACGCCCTCCATCATGCGATCCTGCTCAACAGCCCCGAGGCTCTGCAGCTAATGCTCTCGGAGGGTTACTTTACACATCCCCATGAACCAAAAATAAATCCATACGCACACCTCGCTGCTAGATTGGGTTTCCGAACAGTCCTTGGCATAATTTTGCAGTTCCGGCCTGACGACTTCCGGTTGATGTCCGGAAAGTATGTGATACCAGGTCAAAATAACGACGTTGATGAAAGAATGAAAACCCCTCTTGACATTGCTGCCGAATATGACCACATTGAATGTGTGCGCACAATTCTGAACATGTGTGTAATCAAAATATACCCGCAGGCTACCTCCAAAGACGATGTAAGTCTCGCCTGTCTTGCAAACTCGCCGCTGTCACTGGAACTTATTTTGAAACAAAACCCATCTGAGACGGACATCAAGTGTGGTATAGAGGTTTCCCTACAATACGCTAGACCCGACTGTCTTGATATTCTACTGAAGCAGGACATTCCAACTTCGTCTCTCTTCAAACAGATGAACTTTTATCACGTCCTCTATTCCTACAGTCGGACTTTTTCCAAAGGAGGGCATTCGCTCCTCCCAAAGATGACATCCGTTCTCATCAGTCACGGGCACTCTGTAAAAGAATGCAGGCCTCCAAGAACGTATCCTTTGTATAGCTTGTTGAGCAATGCTTTCTGTATCCAAGACCACGACAACACCCAGTACTACATCCAATGCATGAAGCTCCTGCTTCGCAAGGGAGCTGACCCGTGCTTTGATGAGGTCAAGGACGAAGCGGGTCAAGTCAAACGTGGGGTTAAGCCAATTGCCGGGAGACTCGCCTTCTCGTCAGCTCTACACTGTTTGTTAGAGACAGTTGAGGTCTTCGCTTCGGTTTTGGAGTCACGCACCCTTCCCAAGTTTGTGGAAGAATGTGCTGACATTCTGGGTCAGTACCGCGCCCATGCTAATCAGATTGGGAGGGTCGGGGGAAACAAGAGCAGTTTACGGGGAACGGTTCTTCATCAATATGCTAAATGCAGTGTTGTAATCGGAGTTGACGCGGCTATAATGAAATGCATGCTCCGCCATGGAGCTGACCCCAACGAAATGGTCAATGGAAAGTACGCAGTGAACAGCTACCTTGACATGCTGTTTGAGAAACTGGCTAAGTGCCAGGTGGTAGACACGCAACATAAATACAAACAGGAGGTGGATACAATGTTGAACATTTGTACATACATGTCACCCACGTCAATTAGAGAGGCTTCAAAGATATTCAAAAACGAACATTCGCGTAATTTATCCGAACAGGTGAAACCGTACGTCAAATATGTTAGGGAGGAGCTGGGCAAGAAATGTCACGTGATTCGATCACTGCGCCGTCTGTCGGCGTGGAAGGTGTGGCAACTCTGTGGCATGAAAGGGTCAGCGGTCCACGCCTTACCTGTATCGGTCAAGATGAAAACCGACATTCTGCCTATAGTATGATTTCCCTGAACCTGTTGGTTCCCCAATAGTCAGGAACTGAGAACCACAATGTATTTTCCAAACTTGTTTACATTTCGGAAACACATAAAAGTATTTTCAAAACAGATCACGGAGTCCCACACACATAATGTCATGATAACCGTCCGACCCTTGGTATCCATAAGATATTGACATGCAGACCAATGACAGTCAGATTCAAGGTTTCTTTTTGCTTTCATTTTGGATTTGTTCACCTTTGGCAACTCGGAGCTTAGTCTGCTTGTCATAAAAACACTTTGCTGATGAACTTTGTATTTGGTGTGAAAGATCCCAAATGGGTTAAATAACATCAAGAAGGATTGTCTTTGTCATGTTCGTATTCTGGTGTGGTATATCACAGTCAGAATGGAGTTGGTTGTGATTCTGTCAGTCTGTTGGGCTGTTGGCGACGAAGTCTTATACATCCCTAAAGTGTTAAGCTATAACATGACAAAACATAACATACTTGCAGGAATATATTTTTCCTGTCGGTGAAAACAGGAATGGTTCTGGAGTAAATGTATTGTGAAGCACGTGTACTGGAAGAAAAAACAACATTGAAAGTCATTTTATACATTCCCGAAGGATATGTTGCCACGTTACAGATATGTTACTGTACCATGCCTCCCAGCTGAAAGCTGTTCGTAGTTTCATTTAATAAATAGTTTTATTTTATCTACTTTTAACATGAACACGGTGCGACGATACACAGAGGTCACAGGTGTTCACTGTTTTGATGAAACTGCGAGTCAAGGAAAGATCTTGGTTTCATTGGGCCAGAGCTGCGATTCGAACACAAAATCATCGGACCCTTGAAGAGCTACCGAACACTGTGGCGCCTTAATAAGCTTGCAGAGCCAAACCTGTGACAATAAGTGATGAGTCTAAGGACGAAATAACACGATGTGAGAGTATGTTGGTCGATGGTAGTCTTTAGAGACGGAGGATAGCCTAGTGGTAAATGCTTTCGTTCGTCACGCCGAAGACGCAGGCGCGATTCCCCTCATGGGTACAATGTGTGAAGTCCATTTCTGGTGTTCTGGAATATTGAAAAGGGCGGTGTAAACCTCACTCACTCACTCTTGACGGTCCATGACGTGGCCCGGTTGAAACATATGCACGTTGTGGTGGACGACTATCGGGTTCAGATTATCAGGTTTCCTGACCTGTTTCATGGATGTCATTGAATATTGTAGAGAGCGGTGTTAAAAACAAACAAGCAATAAGCAAAACATGAATGACAAGTATAGTATTGTATGACAATAGAATATTTGCTGTTTGCCTCACTGGTATTTACACAAGCATTGTATATTTCTAATTAAAGATATAAGGTACAATGCTCATTCATTGTGCGCGTTAAGTGCAACGTTGTTTATTTCCGTGTTTCTCACCGCAAAACCGACTGTATTAATAATAAAAAATTCCCATTTCCGCCTTCTGCTCATTCAGCTGCTTCTTCCCTACATCAGTGCTGGGATGATGAAATCTAAGCACTAGGCAATAACATTCCTCTTTCTTAAATTTCATTTGTGAATACAGTATCATATATTAGAGACTGAAAAAGGACTTTTAATATGTGATGTGTCGTTTTGACAGTAACACCTGGGTCAATGTATTCTGAAGTTTTCTCCTGTGTTTCGTTGTTCTCTGTCGCTTTTGATTGCAATGCTGTCTGTGTTGTAGATATCACAATCTCTGAATATGTTCTTATTCCCCGTATACCAAAGAAGACAACATAAATATGTCTCTTAACACACATCCTATGTCCTTTTCCACATGCATATTTCCCCACAGCCACTTCTGAACCGACCACTTCCGTGGTGACGTGGTTAGAGTGTCCGCACTTGGAGCGGAAGGTCGCGGGTTCAGTACCCTCTTGCGTCATATCAAAAGACGTTAAGATATGGTACTTGTTGGTCCTCGCCTGACATTAACAAACACTTGTCGGCTCGTAGTCAGTATAGCGTGTATAAGGGGGTAATCGTGTTTGATTGCAGCATGGTATGTCAGTGTGATAGCTCTATAGAACAGTCTTCAGTCTGGGCTAGTACAAGCAGCCACACATACACACGCGTGCACGTCGTAATATGCGTGAAATATATTTAAGTGCGACGTTAAACCACATTCCACCTGACCCCACTCCTAAACATTCAAAATAAGCAGAATCAAAGGTACCTGTGTGTTTCCTCTTTTGTGATAGAGGCATGATAAAAACACGATTTTTTTACTGCATTTATTGTAAACAGACAGACCGACCCAACCTAAGATCGCTGTGACTACATGAAACACATAAAAATACTGCCATAAAACACAATATCTGTATTCACGACCCTCCCGAAAATATTATATTCCCATCAATCGATATTGTTTTCGAGGGTTTCCGGGTCGTTGAGGTTTACCTCGTGTTTCCTGTCTGCGGTGAACCTGTCTTGTTTTTCATTTCTCATAAATATTGTTTGCATATTGATAAACGTTTTCTCACAACATAGTCTACACAATTATATCTGAATCCAGATCACAAAACAGCTTAAACAACGGAAACATGATACCCAATAACACTCCAAACTTATTTTGCATGCAGCTACGTCTGAAAATGACGCTCGCCAAGTATAAAGGATATGGACATATCAGTTTCAGCCTTGCATGCACAAAGTATTGACAAACGGTAAGTGATAATTTACCTGCTTCGCTTTCTATGGTTTTCACGCAACTGCTCAAACAAATGTCCCATCCATCACTACCAATGCTGTAATTTCTCTCCATGAGAGAAAATGTTAAATGTAGATATTGTACGCTCGATACAGGTGCTGTTTTATTGTCAAACGAAGCATCCATTGTTGAGCTATCGTGAACGTCATGGCTGGGCTTTGTCATCCGCTATTGTTCTGCCAGATACGTACAATCAAAATGTCACATATGTATCTTACATTCAGTTAGGGAAACCAGTCATTTCGTGAAATGATTTAAAATTTCAATCATTTTCGTTGTGAGTTAACGATGCTTAAAGTCCAACAAAATAGGCACACCATAAGAGTCTATTTGCTCTTATGTTTACACAATGCCGATTCAGCCACATATATCATCTGTAGGCAAACCCTAAAGTTAGCACCATCTCCTTTTCTGCAAGGGTTTTGATTCGCACAGGTCCATGCTTCCGAAGAATATTGGTGTTATTGATAGTCGCATGTTCTAAATTGGTATACTCTTTGATAGGTGGAATTTTCCGACAAAGATGAGTCCAGCGTTTCCAACTACACCATCCAAACTTCACTCGTCGATACTGGCGGCGGGGTAACAGAGTGGTTAAAGTGCTCACTCGTCACGAGGAAGACCAGGGTTCGTTTCCCCACATGTACAATGTGTGAAGCCAATTACTGGCGTCCTACGTTGTGATGATGCTGGAATATTGCTAAAAGAGGCTCGCACCAGTGACCATATAAGATGTGATCTCTGCTCTCACATCGATGATCGAGCTGAATAGAGGAATTTGCTTTCAGTTCACGCTTCGTTCGCCAGGTTCACGCATTGCATGTTTCCATGTCTCGACAAGGAGGTGGGTAACCTAATCGTTAAAAAGTTCGCTCATCAAGCCGGGTTTGATTCCTGGGTATTAATGTGTGAAGTCCATTTCTGGCGTCCCTGCTGTAATACTGCTAAACTATTGCGGCGTGAAAACCTACTCAATCAATCCTGTGTCTCGACAAAACGGCTTCACAGCTATAAATACGACATCCTCAATTTTGAAACGTTTTTATAGATCACTTGTTAAAAGCCTTTAATTCATTGTTTTTAACTAGTCGCTTCGCTGCGGAACAGTTTTATTAAATAATTGTTTTAGACCGATGATCATACTCTTAATCACTTGATTGTTCGGTCCAGACTATTTACAGACCGCCCCTCTTTAGCTGGAATATTGTTGAGTGCGGTGTTAAACAACAAACAAAATGTAGGTGAAAAAGGTGATAACCTGGCTTTGCATGTGCCTTTATAATCTTTGTCAGACAGCAAATGTGAGATATATATTTCGTTTTCACAGTAGCCGAAGAAACTGAAATAAGAAAACCGTTTCTATTTCACGTTTGAATTAAATTCAGGCGAGTGGGCAGGAGCGGAAAGTATGGGGGAAATGACGGACAACCTAAATACCCGTGCTCGCAATTATGTTGACTCTGCCCTAGGCGCGTAGTTCATGGGGTGACAATAGATATATGGGTACAGTTGTATATACTGTACAATGAACACACTGCTTTTGAATCATATATGAGAACAGACAATAAGAAAAGAAGATGTTTCATTTCAACTGCACTTGGTATGGGGTACGTCTGTCGTCTTTTGTCCTGCTTGACAATGCTAGGATGACATATGAACATGTAGATATTGGTTTCTTTTGTCAAAGATATAATTAATAAGGATTCCATATTTGTGGACAATTTGGCCAGATTCCTGCAATAAATTTGCATTATACTTTTCAAATGCGTGTAAATACTGAGACCACAGACCTACCAAAGAAAACATTCCCACTGTGGAGAAAAGCGCAGAAAAGACCACAGTTACCGTGTATATAGCAACATAAACATATCACCCGGCTACTGAAAGAGACTGAATGGCGGATGGTCAGGATCTGTGACTCTGTAGTCATCGGATCACTACGCCGTGGTTCAAAAATTAACATGTCAAACCAGAGACCACCGGTATGTGGTCTCTGGTTAAATGCTCTGTTATCTGGTCCGGGGGCTGTGTCGTAGCCTAATAGCTAAAACGAGGTGTGTACGAGGTGTGAAGCCCATTTCTGGTGCTGCCCGCTGGAATCATGCTTAAAGAGGCGTAAACTCATACTCTCTTATACCAGGGAGCCTATAAAAAGGGGGAGAAGAAACTCCTCGAAAAGCCGCTGAACGTATGTCTCGGGTCGTTACTAGCCAGTGTATTCTATATGGTGGCAGCGTAGTATTTAAGATTGAGCCCGGTTTATTTTCAACAGCCGATTAAGTTCGCTGAGTGTTTTAACAACTGAAATCCTACATGCATAATACAGGTTAACTAGTTTGTCACTTCAGTGTAAGTCAAATAAGTGGTATTAGTGTCCGTATTTGGACAGTAGATTTGTAGTAAAGTTTCAGGTCGGTAAGTTATAGCTCACTGGCTTCTATATCCTCGATTCACCGCGAAGATAGACTAAATTGTGCCGATAAAAACTTCTTTCACACATTCGTTTAATTTTTAGGAGAACATAGCTTTAGTTGAAAGGTATTCGCAAGTAATAGTGACAGTTTTATGCCTTAAAATTGTTAGAGTGTAACTGAGATGTGTGAAACACATGACATTTCACCACTGAAATACTATACGCCGTTGTTTTAGTATTCCTAGTTACTTCCTCAAAAACATCTTTCACATACACCTTTAATTCATATGAGGGGAATATACTATCGTGTGAAATGTGTTTGTAAGTAATAGTGATAGTTTCATAATCTAAAAAAGAGTGTTAGGGTGTATTTGAGGTGTGTGAAAAATTTGACTTATCGTCAATCTGATCTGATCCGCCATTGAAATGCTACACGCCGTTGTTTGAGTGTTTCTAGTTATTGCTTCAAATACATCTTTCACATACACCTTTAATTCTTATGAGGGGAATATACTATCAGGTGAAATGTGTTTGCAAGTAATAGTGATAGTTCCATAATCTAAAACAAATTGTTAGGGTGTATTTGAGGTGTATGAAAAATATGACATATTGCCGATCAGATCTGATTCGCCAATGATGCTTGAGGGTTATAGTTCCATAACTTCTTTCTTTCTTGATGATCTTATTTGACAAAACTGGAAAGGTGTTTTAGAACGTTTTGTGAGAGTTTTACACTTTATTTTTGATGGCAGTTTGACAGTGTCAGTTAACATTTTGTTAATGTCCATTCCATTCCCCACATGCAATAAGATATCTGAATTAATTATTAATGCAAACAAACATGTTTCAAAGTAGAGTTTTTTAAAGGACAGCTGTTGTTAACACGTGTTCTCGCGATACGTTTGGGTTCTTTAACATGTTTTGGGAGGGAAGGCCGTGGTGCATAATTTATTCTTTCATTCATTCACATACCCGTGAAGGTCCCGGGGTAGAATAGGCCTTCAGCAACCCATGCTTGCCATAAAAGGCGACAATGCTTGTCGTAAGAGGCGGCTAACGGGATCGGGTGGTCAGGCTCGCTGACTTGGTTGACACATGTCATCGGTTCCCGATTGCGCAGATCGACGTTCATGTTGTTGGTCACTGGATTGTCCGGTCCAGACTAGATTATTTACAGATTGCCGCCACATAGCTGGAATATTGCTGAGTGTGGCGTAAAACTAAACTCACTCACTCATTCATTCACATATGTACTTCTTTCTTTTATTCTTTTTCTTTATGTCGTTGATTCATTCACATATGTCTTGCTCTTAGTTCTTACTATAATTCATTCATTGTAAAATTCCGACTGATACAATAAACTGGCTGAAGTTCTGTTAAACCAGGGATAATCTACAATGTATATACTCTATATAGTCTCCCTGGTTAAACACAACTGAAATTGCACTGGGAATGAGCGATGTCACTGTGTGCGTTGGAGCATGACGAGGCACACGTTAATTAGTACAAATGGTAAAGAAAGCAAGCGAGTGACCTATACCTGTTGTAGAGTATTCCTGCTTATACTCACTGTCAACAGCAACCAGGGATAATCTACATCTCTACATAGTCTTCCTGCTGAAACTGCAGCCACTTGACTGTCGACTTTACCTTCGACTGTCTGTTTCACCTTCGACTGTCTGTTTCCCAGAAGCCATGTTGTCCTCATAGTCGGGTATTAGATCTACTAGTTTTATGCAAACTGAATGTAGGTTTGTGTGATCTAACGTTATTTATGTATTGAATTTACGTAATGCTGAACCCTGTTGGTATTCAGCTTTGTGTGGCTGTCGAAATAGCTAGAATCATTTCCTATTGTAAGAGAACAGGGAAAAAATTCTTCCCAGACGGGGAATCGAACCCCGGCCGTGGCGGTGAGAGCGCCAAATCCTAACCACTAGACCACCTGGGACCTGATGGTGAAGGTGTACTTGTAACTATAAGAAGAAAGTGAATAAGCTAGTTTACCGCAGTTTGTTCTCTTGTTTTTGTTTAATCTGTTATTATGTCTTCCAGATTTAAGTAAGAAATTGCTTACAATTGATTAGTGAATTTTAATATGCTTGAAGTAAACTTTATACAACTCGTAACACTGTTGATGCTTTAGCGAATCCTAAAGTTGGGGGTTCTCGCGAAAACTCCCCGCACAGTGGCGAATCAGACCTCGACCGCGTTAATCATATTGATCAAACACTGCGTCAGAGCAGAAAGGCGAAATTACAACTGTCTCAGTTCCGGTTTTGATGACACAAAATCCTAATTTCGTACAATGACGGTCAAGTGACATGGTGCATTGTGACATGTTCCCGTGAATATTTCAACTAGACAAGGTACACATCCAAGGGTAAAGTCTGCGAAAATGGCTTCTGACCTCCCATCTGAGTTTGACGTGGTCGTGTTGGGAACGGGACTTCCCGAAAGTATACTTGCTGCAGCATTTTCACGTAATGGTTACAAGGTCCTACACATCGACAGGAATGATTTCTACAGTGACACCTGGGCATCGTTTAACACTGGAGGAATTGACAAATGGAAAGTGCGGAATGAGGTGAGATATATAGTAAACCACCACATGTTTTAAATATTAATCTAAAGATGTTTTAAAAAATGCAAATAAATATACAACAAACAAAAAGTACAGGAACACCTAGCCGAGAGCCGCGATGCGGTCCTATACAGTCAAGACATGACCCTGTATCAATGCAGGGTCATGTCTTGACTGTATAGGACCGCATCGCGCCTCTAAGCTAAGCAACACCCTAACATTAGATAATCATATATAACAGATTAGGGAACCTACTGATTGGTCTATATTTGGCCAAACGGGATATTATAGGCCATTCTACCTATTTTCTATAGGCTGATTTAATGATATTATCAAATAAATTTGAAGTGGTGCATGAGAATGGTCTTGACATAGTGAAGGAGTTTGGAAATTGCTAATTAACCTATTCTATAATCGCACCGCATTTATAATATTATTTGGAAGGGGGGAACGGGAGGAACTATTTCCATCCAAAACAACAAAAAGAAGGGTGCTGAAACACACCGGCATAAAAACAACCATAATAGCCTTGTGCATGTGGGAGACAAGACTACCCATGCAGCTTGTGCCGTTTCCTTTAAAAGAAGATACAGACAGTATAGAAGCTTCCCAACTTCTTCACAATGCCACAGCATAGACCAGAAAGTGCCCATGACAGGAGGGCTTCTGCATGGTTACAGGATGGTGAATTCATAAAAAGCTTTGCTCACTGTCTTCAGGTGTCCCCCTCTGTCATTCATAGTCTGAGGAACAGATTCAAAGCCACTGGTATAGTACAGGACAGACCTCACTCTGGAAGACCTAGAAAAAACATCTAGGACAGATAACCGATATGTTGAGCACCAAGCCCATCAAAACCAATTCCCAACTACCAGTACCCTGTTGCCACAAGCTGTATGAGAAGTCTGTCTTCCACAAGCGCTAGGCTGTTGTGTTTGATTGTTTGAATCAAACCCGGCGGTTGTGTGTTCCAGCTCCTGTGTGTTTTGCTGTTTTTGACAATGTTTCATGCCACTCAAACTCAACGAATATTGAATCAGTTGCTTCGCTGCATGTTCTAATAAGTCATTTAAGGTGCCCATTAGGCACACACAACGTTGCATTTAGTGATTTACCTTAGAATATTAATGACCTCACCATGTTTAAGTTTATATAGAACTATCAGAAGTTTATATAGAACTACTAGAACTATGTTAGGATGTTCCCATACTTTTGTTTGTAGAATATATCACCGATACTTTCATGATATCTGATATCACTTTAATATATTTGTTATCCATAATTACAGTGATCCTGTAACTTTTGTAAATTTGTTAAGGTTTAGGGCTATGTAGGGCTGTCACAAGTAGGACCAAATTATATTTCATAGAATATATCACTTCGTAATTTTGTATGTTTCTACAAACTGTCATAAAGCAAGCTGAATTTGATGGTCTGGAGATTTCGACAATTTGCATTGTTAGCGCTATACTGGGGAGTATGTGCACGATTGGAGAGCACAAACAGTTTCATCACTGGGGCAGATCTCCTATTGCTGTTGTGAGAAGTTTTATTCACAACTGAAATCCAAAACTTAAGTTATGTCAAAACCAAATTATAATATTATTTACCGGAGATTGTTAACACCACTTCTGTTGCCCATATAATCCCAAAATAGTGAGCGGAATTCCGCAACATCGGTCGTCTGCTAGTGATAGGCAATGTATAAGTAGGAAGCCACATAATCATTACACTCTCTTGCAGGGTGAAAACATTCCTGGATGTGGCAAGCAGCTACATTTTCACCAATACAATGTCATCAACACTAATTTTGAAGGAAACACTTGATTTTTTTTGTGTGAAATAGATGAATATATATATGAATGACTGTTTTATTCCTTCAGGCCGCTGAGCAGGAAAATGAAAAGCAGGACAAGAAATCACCAGAGCTGAAAGATGGTGAGAGGGTCATTTTGTTGCCAGGCATTCCAACAGATACAAACAAAATCAAAGTGCAATATCATGTTGCTGAAGAAATTGACACCCCAGAGGAGATTGTTGCAGCTGAGTCTGGCAGTAGTCAAGAAACCAATACTTCACCAGAACAACTTCCTCAGTCTGATATGGAAGTTGAAGGACAGTTTGATGATAAAACAGAAGAAGAGCCATTGGAAACATCTAAAGAACAGGAGCAAGTTGAGAAGGAAGAATCCAAGCCAGTTCAGAAAATCTGGACAGCAAATGATATAAAGGAAAACTGGCGCAGATTCAACCTCGACCTTGCACCTAAAGTTTTGTACTGCAGCGGACAGATGGTGGAATTGCTGATTGTTTCTGATGTTGCAAAATATTGTGAGTTCAGGACTGTCAGTCGAATGCTCACACTCCTTAACGGTCAGTTAGAAAAAGTGCCATGTTCGCGAGCTGACGTTTTCAGTAGCAAGAAGGTGTCGATGCTAGAGAAGCGGTTGCTTATGAAATTTCTCACTTTCTGTGCCGAATATGAAAAACATGCTGATGAGTATCAAGACTTTGCTGAAAAACCCTTTTCTGAATTTTTGAATTTCAAGAAACTGACGCCAAACACTCATCACTTTGTTTATCATTCCATTGCTATGGCAACAGAGGCAACAACAACAGAGGAAGGATTGAAGAAAACTAAGCACTTTCTACAGTCTCTTGGTCGTTATGGAAACACAGCATTCTTGTTTCCATTGTATGGAAGCGGAGAAATACCACAAGGTTTCTGTCGTCTATGTGCTGTGTTTGGTGGCGTGTACTGCCTGCATATGTCAGCCACTCATATCATAACAGACCAGGCCAACAAGTGCTGTGCAGTACACACCACAGAGGGTCAGAGAATCGATTGCAAGCATCTTATTCTTGGGCCATCCTACATTCCTGATACACTGAAGGACAAAGCTTCTGATTCCAAAATCTCTCGTGCCATTTTGATTACTAACAAGTCTGTTCTGACATCAGAAAACCAAGAACTGTCTATGCTACACCTTCTTCCGGAAGATGATCCAGGTCGACCAATCACCATTTTGGAACTACCCCCATCATCGATGGTTTGCTCAAGGGATTCGTTTGTTGTTCATGTAACTCGTACAGGAAGTGGTGACCCTGAAGCTGATATTTTGCCAGCCATCAACAACTTCTTTGGGTCAGAGCAGACGGATGAAAAACCGTGCATCTTGTGGTCACTCTTCTTCAGCCAGGATGATCAGTCGGACGTGACACCTTCAAGTACAACTCCATCAAATGTCTACCTTCTGCCAGGGCCAGGGACAGAAATAGATATGGATGATATTGTCCTTCATGCCAGGAAAATATGGGAGAAAATTTGTCCTGATGAAGAGTTCCTTCCTAAACCTCCCAATCCTGAAGACATCATCTATGTGGATGACGCAGAGACGAGGGTAGGTGAGGGAACAGAGAATGCATTTGAAGATGCAGATGAGAAACCCAAATCTGAGGAAGAGGCTGAAGCAGGTACTGGGTCTGAGAAGAAGAAGACCGAAGAAGAGGGCGAGATGAAATCAAAAGAAGAGGATAAAGTGAACAAAAAGTCTGGGGAGATTTTGAGTCATGTGAAAAAGGTTGCCACAGAAGATGATGAGAAAGCTGAGTCAGGTGTCCAGGTGAAGGAGGAACATGACAGTAGTCAAACTGATCTGGACTTGTGCAATAAGCTGGAACAGACCAATGTTAGTTAATTAAAATAGGGGTGAGTAATTAGCCAAACCTAACTGATGACACGGTCACTATTAACTATGTAATCTTCCATAGAGATCAGGTCGCCTTCCTGAATTTGAGAGGCTACCTATGCTAATGATGTGACAAGGGGAATCCCCATGCACTGAATTAGGTCACAAATCATCACTATAGCAATCCTCTTCTTTAGCATGGGTTAGCACCATGATAAAAAAAACCAACAAGTCATCTGTTTGTATAATGGGACAAGCACACAGGAATGTAAACTTACTGATCTAAATAAACAACAATATATGATTTCTATGAATAATATCTAATATCCCCATGCATGCCACCCCAAGCCACCCTCACAACACATATACAGATAACCCTAAAATGTACAAATACACTTTTCTGTCTCTCTACAGTGCTAGCTATGACCCATGAATTAAACTGCTAGTGTAACCATTTAAGAGGTTGTGTGTCAATCTTGTCAAAAGAGTCACCAAGGCTATGTATTTTAGGCAAGTGAAGTTGTAAGTTGCAGAACCATTCTCACCCTGAAAGAATCAGCAGTCCTACTGGCACATGATAAAGATCCACCTACTTCTTCTGTGACTTGTATGTCACATCCACATTCATAACGCCTTTATGTATCTTTAGGTATCAATTTCACCACGGTGTATGTTTTCATACACCAACAATACAGAGCACCTGCTCGTCTGCAGCCTTGTTTCCCATGTTATAGCTGTTGTCAACTTCCAAGATTCCTCTCCTAGTAATAGTTCTTCCCAGTGCCTCAAAGTCCAGTTCAGTATAAACAATATATGGTATCTCCAGACCTTAAGCATGAGCCATCACTTTTAGAAATAGTTCGGTACCATGTGACTTGAAGAAACAGACAAGAAATCTTCTCTAACCCTAGTTACCACTGACCCTGTATCCAACAAACAGTTTGTTTCCATGCCACCCATTGAGACTTTAACTATAGTCTGTTTGCAGTGAAAACATACTGATGAATTACATAATTAAACAAGACTAACATGTAAGTTGATGTTTTGGTTATAATTCCACCGACCTATGGAGTACTGAGGGACTATGTGCGATGCGCATGCGCGAAAACTCAGTCTTCAAAGTAGAAATATGATTCCTCCAAGTGCACAACATTCACAAGGGATTCACCTCTTCTCATGAGTTTGAGCTCCTCTTGATTGCTCATATCGGCTGATATGCTTCTTCTAAATGACCTTTCTTCTAAATGACAGCTTCAAGCCTCCTCCAAAGCTGGAAGAGGATAATCTTTGGTGACTGACGAGCAAGCTGTTTAAGTTCTCTCCCATGCCAACCCTCCCTTTCATTCTCTGCAAATTGGTGTTTCAGGGCCAGGTCACAGTCAGGTACAGTGGCTGCATTTTTCGGATAGACTGTCATTTAGTCCACTGAGGGAATACAAAAAAAATGTGTCAGAGATTCAACCTTTTGCTGTTGTTTACCCAAAAATAATGTGTGGTGTGTTTTTTGGAGATCATCAATAGGTCAACATGTCAACTGTTGCTTGCTGACGTGGAAAGGGAAGACCTCTTACTTCTCTTAGCCTTCAAATGCTTATCAAAGATCTCTGTTTTTCTTTTGTCGTCAAGCTTGCTACTCATAAGCCCATTGATAAGATCTGTCATACCTTTATCCACTGCAGGTATCGTTTTCTCTGCGAGTTTGAACGAGTCCACGATCTTGCTCAGAAGGGCAATCGGGGTAACACTTCCTTTTTCAGTGATGGACGTGGCCATATTGCTTTCAGTGCCCTCCAACAGGGAGGTAACTACGCACTCTACTGCCTGGTGCTCGCAAGGTGGCTCAGTTGACCCCTCTTCCACCCCTTCTGCTTGTCCCGCCACGTGTGGTGAATAGTCAGTGCTGCTGCTATTTTAGACACACTCTCTGTCTTGTCAAGGCTTTCCATGGCTTCGTCTTCTTCATAAAATATTTGATGCCGCAAGTCTTGTACCATATTGAGCACTGAGTTGAGGGCTTCAAATTGTCTTTGAACTGTCTTGCATCTCGTATAGACATAACAAGATGGCATTGTGTTCCCCACGGGCTTGCCCACTTGTGGTCGGGGTAGATCGAGGAATCCCCTGGTCATCAGTTTCAGTCGCTGCCATATCGGGACTGAGAGCACTAATATGTGTCTCAGTGTCAACTGACTGACTGATTGGAACTGTTTCCTTTGAAACTGTGTAACCTCCTTCGTTAACACTTGTATTGGGACCTGTTGATTGCCCTGTCTCCTGCTTTTGGTCAAATATGGACTGTCCCAACAACTCACTCACTATGGAGTTTATCCAAGATGGCGGCACCCTCCCTGCCTGCCATGACCGAGTCCAAAGTTTTAAAACACAGTTCCAACACTCACAAACTTGTTTGAAGAGATTCTACTGGTAGCAAACACGTGACTGAGTCCAAATACTATTTGTAGGCTCCCAAAACTGTAAAAACACTCAAATTAGCAAGTAAATACGAAATTCCAATTAAGCTTGTTAATGAGCTGCTACCTCTGCGGATGTCCAAACTCGCACTGAAGCCGATTCCTCACGCGCAATCTCACAGGGTCTCACGTAACCAGATGCAGAAGGAGACTGAATATTAATAGGGCACATGCCAAAAATGTCATCGGCAGATCTGACGGATGGTCAGAAATTAATCGGCCATACTTTTTCTCGCACTTGCATGTAATGTCATTATCATTACATCACTCTTGTTGCAAACATGATAGCATGAAACAGAGGAAAAACCTGTTGATGGACATAACAAATTTGAGTATGTAAGAGTTTAGTTTATGATTCAGTAATTCTCGCTATCATTATTCACTTCTCTCTGAAACGTGTCTGATAAGTCATCCTCTTGTGTGTCATACACATATTGTAGTACACCATCACATGGTCATCTGGATCACAATCGCAAGTCTGAGCACAGACCGATGACCTCATGTTGCTGCAGTAAGATTAACAAATCATTTTGTGTCGACAAGATATTTCTTTGATAACTTTTAAGTTTCCTGTCTACTTCATTAAGCTGGCCTTTATAAGTTTTGTAGAGAACAAGCCATAAGTTGGTGTTACATCATGCCCTGCTTCTCCAATTTGCTAAATAAAAGTATCTAGCTCAAAGGTAAGCCTTTAGTGAAAACATGATTCACACTGTAAAAGTTGACAACCATTCCAGCTGCATTCCTCCAAATCAACACACACAGTTCACTGTCTTCAATCATTTTGGAGCCTGTCTTTTTACCACCGTTTGTTTGCTGTGATACATGTCAGAAAAACCTGTCTACCTTCACTTTGGAACATTCAGCAATTCTCCTAAAAAAGATGACAAATCATGGAGTCCCAGAAAGCAAGTAACTGCATGTCATATTTGACACAATTTTTGTACTTTCTTTCATAGATATTGATGAAATCACTCACTCACAGTTGTTTTAAATGTTTGTTTTGCCACTGGCAAATGTAAACACTAATAATCAGTCACAAAAGACATGAGATTGCAGAGCACGTTTTTACTTCTCACATAGCATAACATGGACACACACAAAGTGCTGACGTAAAGATACACACCACAAATGCTACTAGCAGTACCACTTGTTACAACAGTCACTGACTCAGTTTTCCCCATGAGACTTCTGAGAAAGCCCTGTCTATCCAACACTTTTAGACATTTGTCCAATCCATCCTTCTTATTCAATTCATCAACTGGAATTTGTCTCTTTTGCCATACCTTTCAGCACTTGAACTAGCACCAGTCCCTTCTTTTCATCTGGTAGCTCTGTGAACAGTTGCCAAACCCCTACTTCCAGTTTCCATGTTTCATAGACACTGTATGCAGTAACAACATTTTCTGTACCATTTTTCCCTAACCACACTCTGCTACCACTGATAAATCTTTATTCCAATCTCACTGGTGATTCGCCCTTGCACCGGACACCAACATTCCCCAAGGAACCAATATGGCTTCCTCTCGTAAAGTCTTGCTCACTTCTCATGATGGTCATGTTAGTCCCAAACCAATTTACTTTACATATACATGGGAAAATCTTGTTAGGGACTTACCCCTCCTAACAAAAACATACTGTCAATTGAATCCTGCACTCCCTATTTTTAGTTTCTGGTTTTTAGTTAAGACTGAAACATCAGATCTGTCCTTCACATGTTGATCAACATAATTTGATACATATCAAGTATTAGTCACCAGGATTATGAAGGAATTGATTTTTACAGGACTATTTATGCTGCAGATTTATAAATCTATAAATACAATTTAACACAAAGTTCATTCAACACGTGTTCCAGTTTTATTTTCAGTATATTTGTACATGCGCATGCATTGATACTGACAGAACAATGTGTTTGTAACAAACAAGTATCTTCTCATAAATATTTAATCTTGTGTGTAAATGCACTGAATCCATACATGAACTTCAGACACCAATATTATTAAAAAAACTCCCCTTCAGTTTTTTTGGGGAAACTTTCAAGATAATTTGTAGTTTTATAGCCAAAATTGGACAGTGTTTGGCAGATGTAAAAGGCCCATCTGGTTTAGCATTGATCCCATCTTCCATTTCTCCTTTGATTTATCATCTGTTTCCAGTGAATTTGTGTAAGTGATTTCTTGCAGGATTTTTCTAATTTCAGTCATATTCTGTTCATCTATCTCTTTGATTTAGGCACCTTTTCATAGTACAGTGCCAGATGTAGGGCTGGACAGCAACACTTGGCACGGCCTCCTTCGTGGCACCAGTTTCACTAAACTCTTTGTCGAGAAGAATGTCTTCAGTCTCTGCAGAGTTGATGGCATGGTTTACTTCGAACAAATCCACAAACCGAGTCGTCAAATCCTTCTTCTCTGAGGACATCAGTCCATGGGCTACAACTTGACCACAACCATGGCCATCAACCACTATTAGAGATGTCAGTGCATACGTTTGTTGTGGACTTTGTATGCTGTGTCAAGTATAAGTGCCTCTGGATGCTTTGCATCGTTTACCTTTGTAGTAGTCATGACTGCAGGGAAATGAATTAAATGGTGTTATCTTTGTTCACAGCTGTTGCTATAATCACTTCTCCATCGTCCTCTAGTATGATATTGAAAACATTTGTTAGCCTTGTATACTCTCAGTCTCCTCTGTTCTTAACATTTTGAATGTCTGTGGCATTTGAGTGTTTACCATAAAGAGATGCCAAGTATGTCCCTACTTTCGGAAGAAGGATGTTGATATCTAACCTCTTAATGGCCATTCTTTTTTCTTCATTGAATCTTTGCTGTGGACAAAATAGAAAACGAATGAGGTATAAGCAGCTTGTAGGCATTTTATTATAGACAGCTAGTTAACCAACACATGTACATTTGAGGAATGTACAGGTATAAGCTGCAATATACAGACAACCACAATTAAGGCTTGTAGTGATGCACAAAGATGTTAAATTGAGAAATAAATTTCACTAAACTGGATCTTACATGTTTTCAACATTATTGTTAGTCATAATATAAACCAATTCTAAGAAATATCCCCCTAGAAACGCAATAACCTAATGTAACCTATCCCAATCCCAAATACTAGTAGGCCAATCAATATTCAAACATTATGGAATAAAATTGCAACCTCAAACAATTTGAAAACTACATATAAAACAATGAATAAAGTATGAATATTGACTAGATATGGTTTACACGACCTGAGAATATTCAGCACAACTTACTTTTAGGTGATGGCCATAAATAAACTACAGTAGAACATGGATATAGCGAACACGGATATAGCGAACAAACGGATATAGCGAACAAACGGATATAGCGAACAAATTTAAAAGTCCCGTCAATGGTCCCTTTATAATATCATTAAAATTATACGTGAATAACGAACTCGTGAGTAGCGAATTAACGGTTATAGCGAACTGATTTCCTGACCCCAAGCCCAATTAACGATGTGAGTAGCGAACTCACTCAGTGTCAGCTCAGTGTCAACTCAGCGACTTAGCAGTATACATCAACCTTGTGGGCGGTGAATCAACATTGTTTAACCTCGGCGGTGAATCAACATTGTTTGATAGTCATTAATTAATTAACAAAAGAAACACATCATGTTTAAAAGCTTGACTGATACACAGATCTTCAGTTCGCTCTCATCTCACATCTAAGGGAGGCTTTGATATTCCTGTGCAAGATAAAAATATGTAGCCCATGTATATACGTGTCTCTTCATCTCTATAAGCCAATATGGTGGTCAAACGTGAATAACGAACAACGGATATAGCGAACTAAATCCCTTGGTCCCTTGGAGTTCGTTATATCCGTGTTCTACTGTATAATTGCTGAAACTGATGAAGTTTTCATCCTTTGCTGCCATGTGCTTTTCTGTGAAGGGAGATAAATTTTAACCAAACTCATACCACTAAAAATACACCAAAATTACAACCTAATAGTGGAAGGGAGGCAACTCAGTTTGTAAAGTCACAGAAGCAGGAATAAAATCCGTGAACTGACCATGTCAATAATACAACAAAAGCTGAACAATACATGGTGTCTTAGAAATTCTTCACATTTCACATCACCAGATTTGGAGGTACAAAACCAGGCATGACACTTTACCATGTTAAGAATAGTGTACCTGTGGATAGCACTTGACTATAGCCTCAGATGCCTTATGGTTATGTTCTGCCGCTAGGTGTTTTACCAACAGAACATCCAATTCACGATTGTAGGGACAGTCCATCTTTTAAGATCTGTAAATGCAGAGCCATAGCTACATAAGAATTGTTTTCTATAATAATTAATTGGTATACTATTTTTCTGTTACTATTATTTATCTGTTTAAAAAATAAGACACAACACAAGAGTAAATATAATTGTCTTATTTGTTAAATGAACCAAACCATCAATGTCAGGAATGATTGTGATTATTATCACTTGACGAAAGAAACACATAAGAAACAATGCCATAATGTTAACAGCCCTTCATAGACTGTGTAAATGGACATGCCCTTCAAACTCATTTCATCATTGCTGTTCCAAACACATACTGAACAAGAATATGGAAAAAAAGTACAGATCGAGGGCAAGTAAACTTGGCATTCGAATAAAGTTATGTACTGAATGCCTGAGTACATTGCGGAGATCAGTTTGGTCAATCCTACTCTCGGACAACATGGCGGAATGTTGTGACTGGGAGTAATGTAATATGATTATTAAGCCTAAGATCTTGTTACTTGTAGCATTTGTACCCCCAGTAGTGTTACAGTATAGGAGGTAAGAATGCTACAAAAAAAAAATAGATGAGATATTTTAGGCTTAGGCCAGACCAATTTTATTTCTTGTTTAATGGATGTTTGTCCTCGGAAAACCCAAAGACAGGAGGGAGAAAAAATTTATTTATTTATTTATTTTTCTTATTCTTGAAAAAATACGGCAGGCAGATTCGTGAAACAAGAAAGAAAATTGGTCTGGAGAACTTACGCCAAATGGATGATATTTTTGACATTTTCAATACACGGGTCATGGTAAATGAAAATAACTGATTTGGGGAAGTTTTCATACAGTTATTTTAAATTCAGTGTGTTACACTCATTTTAAGATAACAGTGGCATACATACCACATGTGTCTGTCAATATTTTTTCTTAAAGCATTCACAGCGACAATCATCAGTACACACACTATCAGCATTCCACTGTCAGCGACAGCAATTCAAAACTCAAAGGGGAAAAAGGTGGGAATTACCCTGGTATGGCACGGATGGCGTCCACCTATTGTAATGTGTTTTCTCCAGCATGTAACCAGTTCAAAAGCAATCTACCAATTGCAGCGCATCTGGCAAATTGGGAATGGAAAGTATCCAGACAAGTATACTGCTTGCTTGATGAAGTGTGACCTATTTTAACACATGGGCCAGATGGGGATTCCCCTTGTGACATCATTGAATCCATGGCTAATGGTACTACCCCAACAGTTAGGCTTGGCAAGGTTAGGTTTGGTGAACTTCAATTATGGTGAATGTAGCTTTGGTACTTAGGCTTGATAATATGGTAAGCAGTATTTCAGCTATATCACAGTTCATAATCGACCTGCAATGCCTGCAAATACAGACTTGCTAAAACAAAGTTTTAAGATAATGCCAGTATTCAACCTTGATGACAATGGAGATCCCACACTTACTGCTCATAGTTGTCTCTCTGTTGTTTACTTTTACCATGACCTCCAATAAACAATTTGAATATATTTTCCTGTCAGGGTTACGATGGGTGCCATTATACATAGGTCATAATATGAAAAAGTCACGGTATGCATATTTGCATTAAGTTTGGACTGAAAAAGTTTCAGAGTATGTTCTGCAGGAAGTGGTAGCTGCAGTAATGCATTCGCAGAAGATACTCTTATCGGTGAACTTGAAACATTAATGTCTGACTGACAGAAATGTCAGTTGAATCAGTTGCGCTTAAAGTATTATAACAAATGTATTGTCTTGTATCAATACAGGAAAAACATTGTGTATCTTATCAAGTGAAAAGTCACCAGTGTATTGTTTCATCCCTATTGTGTGTTGTACATAATTTTTATGTTAAGAGTGATGTTTACGTTCTATGATAAATCATGAGAGAATCATTATAAGATCCAATGCCAAAAGTAACATTTGATTTTATCCACAAGATCCAAATAATAATTTCTGGTAACATAAATTTAACTAGGTTAAACTGTTTAAATACTGTATATGTTCTGAATTAAACAGCCATGTGCATAGTATTTATAATGTCTATTAAATTGGAGAAACACAATAGTTTGTCCATGAAATTTAATTATTGTGTCTGTTGTATCTCTCCTTAACCCCATGAGAGGCTTAAAACTAAACTCGCTCACATGCCCACCCACAACTCTTTAAAAACATAGACCAAATTAGCTGACAGTTGTATAGATGTGGATGATCCAACTATAAGTTTATACTTACCCAAGAAAACAGTTGCTTTGAATCCCTGCCATCAGAGATGTGTCTGACATCTGAACCACTTCCTACTTCACTCTTTCAACAAATATTAATATGCCACAATCTAACTGGAATAATCTTCAAAGTGGCATTGAACCTAACTCACAATTGAGTGAGTGAGTGAGTTTTAGTTTTATGCCGCACTCAGCAATATTACAGCTATATGGCAGCGGTCTGTAATCGAGTCTGGACCGGACAATCCAGTGATCAACAACATGAGCATCGATCTGCGTAATTTGGAACTGATGACATGTGTCAACCAAGTCAGCGAGTCTGACCACCTGATCCCGTTAGTCTCCTCTTACGACAAGCCGAGTCGTAACTCACAAACAATGATTTATTGTTACTATTCATATACTGCACAGCAAAACCATATGCATAGCAAACCAATTTTTCAATGTAAACCAATGTAAAGCTTTATGCTTAGATAGTATTGGTGGTTTGCCGAACTTTTGACCTTTTGTCAAGTTTTTTCATAAAAGACATAAGCATGAGCACTAACATAGGATTTTATTTTTTCAAAACTTGCATTTCTCTGCTGTTCATATTATATCATACAGGATTACTAATAGGACCCGTGAAGGTCCGGTCTAGAATAGGCCTTCAGCAACCCATGCTTGCCATAAAAGTGACAAGGCTTGTCGTAAGAGGAGACTAACGGGATCAGGTGGTCAGACTCGCTGACTTGGTTGACACGTCATCGGTTCCCAATTGTACAGATTGATGCTCATGTTGTTGGTCACTGGATTGTCTGGTCCAGACTCAATTAGTAACAGACCACCGCCATATGGCTGGAATATTGCTGAGTGCGGTGTAAAAATAAACTCACTCTCTCCTATCTGTGTAGTGTTTGTAGCACTACAATGATCATAAGCCAAACATAAGCTACAGTTACGGCAGCTCAAAATGCTAAGAAATGTTTGTAGCTTGGGATCCAGACTTATATAATCATAATAGTTTTGCATTGCTGTGTGTCATGTATTATGGAAACTGCTCATTATTATATCACCTTTATTTCTGTGATGGCACGCATGGACAGATGCAATATGTTGTTTTAAGCATGTGTTTGAATGTATTGTATGAAATATTGCAGATTTGATGAATATATGTGACAATAAAGCTGAGTTATTATTAACAATACTTGCCTGTTTTTGATATTATACAAGTCACTCAAAAAAGGAACAAAGATCTGCCCTGTGAATATCCAAGTATAGTACAGTCGCTTTACAGTTATCTGCACCAAAGTTGCATATGCCATAAATCAATCATGGCCGCTCTACCATAGGTTGATCATGGACACTGATATATACCATCAAAACAAAATAGGAGATATTCCATTTTATGAGCATTCAGTATACAATGACAATGTATATGAGAAAAAGTATTACATATCCATACATTTCCAAATTAATGGAATCAATGGTGACATTTTTCCTTACTTTCTCTTCATCATCTGTTTCCTTCATCATTTGCACGTTATATATCTTGTAAATTCAACATCCCCTAGTTTTTGTTAATGGTATATATCATTGAGACCAGGTTGGATGAACGTTAGACAGCTTTCGGACATTTTGAAGTAAGATTCTCATGGCATATTAGCTTCACATTAACAGATCTATAGCCCAGCCTGCCTTCATCCCAATGCATGAAATCACAAACGATGGAAGTCATTTAGATTGTGTGTGTGTGTGCAACCTTTAGGTCCGTAATATTCAAGCTATATGAAGGGCAGTGGGGTAGCCTCATGGTTAAAGCATTCACCCCTACAGCCAAATACCAGGGTTCAATTCCCAATATAGGTTGAATGTGTGAAGACCAAAATTTCTGAAAGTGGCATGAAACAACTCAACCACTCATTCACGCTACAGGATGGTGTCCCACTGAACCAAACCTGAACCAAATACAAGTAGTTGATATCAATAATGTCCAATAAGATGGAGGACAGCGACACTAAATAACCAAAGTGACAGAGCTTGACTGATTAATTTCGTCCTCCTTCATGACTAGCATCGGTTTCCTGGATGCCATATGCTTTAGGTGGTAGAGAAGAAGAAGAGCAATATGCCGGAGTAGGTGAGAGTGAGTATTGCTTAATGCTGCATCAGCAATTTTACAGCTGTTTGCAGTGAGAAAATGTCTTGTATTGCAAAGCACTAAAATATTAGTCCTATATCACATTCAAAGGTAAGAACATCTGAGAAAGGAAGTTGCTGTATTCAACACTATTCCAGTTATGTTACGGCATGTAAGCGCAATGTAGGCATTAGTGAGGATGGTTTTATGCCACTTTAAGTACAATTTCCAGCAATGTCACAGTGGGGTACACCAGAAATGGGTTCCTCACATTGAAACCAATATTCAGGATGATCGGAATGAGTGTGGAAAGCTGCTTTTAGCAATATTCCTGTAATATCACAGCAAAGAAATAGGCTTCACTCATTGTTCCCATTAGGGGAATCAAACCCAGGTATCTGTTGTGACTAGTGAATGCTTTAACCAATCAGCTACCCCCCCTCTACACCAGTGTTATTTCATCTCATAATCATAGGTTTCTGGTATGGCCTCTGCATCAATCATTCGCTGACAAGAAATATATTATGTCTGATTTAGCTACCCATGCCCTGGGCATCTAAGAAAACCTCACCTGTTTTCACACTGATGATAATACTCTAAACACTCACACCTGTTTTTTGTATTGGGGGAAAAAAAATAAAAAAAATCTTGTCACATGTCAATATTTATTCATATGCTACATTTTTTATATTTATAAAGCTCTGTACATTCACATCACAGCCTCAATTATTATGTTACCAGCAAATGAAACCACGTTTATAAAAACGAAACTTAAAATGACTAAAATAATTCCGAAACACCAACATTCTCGACACTGTAACATAGCTAAAGTCAACATATGAAAAATAGTGCCTTTGGGAATGGTTAAAAGTGTTTCAGCTGACACAAGCGAGTCATAGCTTAACTGTCTTCCTTGTTGTCTATTTATTGCCACCCTCAGCTTTTTCCTGCTACATAACAGCGACCTGTACATAAACAAGTCTGGACCAGACAATACAGTGATGGATATTGTGAGCAACATGATGAAACAAGTCTCTGAAACTGACCAAGTCATCAGTAAATAGACTCACAATCAGTTATAACCCAGGGACCATATCCACAAAGCGTTATCAGCATTTTGCCACATGTAAGCCCATGATAGATCGTAACACTACAAAGACTATGTGGATCAGGTCCCAGAATCCCACTGGGATTGAAATCTTTTGTATATACCTACACCATGGAAGTACATGAATTTCACCTGCTACCTTGCTAGTTGCTGCATAATACTGACACACTTATATCTAGAATTACCCTGAAACATACATGTACTTTACTAGAAACTAAGGCTGAGACAGGTTCAAACTGTCTAGACAGGTACTGCACCCCCTATTACTCTATCCTACCCAGATACCCATTATGTTACTTCCTGACATCAAATTTGAAAGAAATAGCAATATATTCTTCAGCTCATAGGCTAAATGGCAAGTGTTTCTATACCTGAACCATGTACTATACTGAAAAATACTGGTGAATGTAAATCATGTCTTTAAAGACAATACACACTTTTAATCATGACAGAATAACATATTATATTGTTTAATCTATATGTCACATGATCATTACAGGTCCACCCCATCCCAAGCATCATGGTTACCCATGCCAGGCCAGACAGAAACATACACATCATGGGGTGTAAGCCCCCCTGATTATCTTCTCCCCTTCCATTGTGCCCCCCTAGACAACTGCCCCCTTGGTTAATAGACCCCAGACAAATGCCCCCATCAAAACAAAACCACAGAAACTAAAAGTAATAGCTTTAAATTTTAAAGTACTATAATACAAAACAACATTCACACATTTTTTCAAAAAGTTTATAAATATCATTTCAATTTACATAAAAGGACAGATTGTGGGAGATGGCACTTAAAAATTCCAAAAAGTGTTATATTTTTCAACAACGTTCAAGTCTTTTGGCACTGTCACTGTAGGTATTTCGTTTGGGGGAGGCAACTCACAACTCAACACATTAAATTCAGTTTCACAATCCTATCAAGATGGAAACTAGTTTCTTAGAGAGCCAGTTAATCTAATGTAATTAAGTTGTTATCTTACTTAAGTTGTAACCTTAATCACTACTCAACACATGGTTGTGTTGATGGATATAATTTAAGATTGGGTTTAATAAAAACAATCCTAGAGATTGGGGGGGTGGGGGTGGGGACAGTCATCCTAGGGGGCAATTAGCTTAGCAGGCAGTTATCTGGAGGGCAGTTAGCTTGATACCAACATCATGATAGTTTAACAGGAATGGTGATGTCTGGATCTATGAGCTTTTTGTGATGTGCAACTCAATGACATTGTCCAAAAATGTTTTTATAAACTTTGCACTTTTACCTAATGGGTTCCTGACCTGCTTTCTGGAATACTAACTTTTCGCTCACACCATAAGACTGAGCTGGAACACTGTACATGTATATGGACTGTCTACTATGACCAAACAGCACAAAATGCATGTGTATAAATATACATGCTAGTTCAAATGACTAACTTCAAGAAAAAAAGGTTCTTAGGCATTTCCAAATGTACTGCAAACAATTCCAATAAAGCATATCTGTGTTCTACTATCAGTTAATTGATTTACTTCTAATTCTTAGAAAATATTAATCTCATTAAGCAGTAATTTGTAAATTTACTGTAAATTAAGTCAGGTAACTTATACCTGAATACACACTACAAATAACGGACTCGTACACTGCATGTATGAAATGTCCAATTACATATGTCTTATCCCCAGCAAAACAGCTCTTTCTAGGGTTTTCTATAATGTCTAAAGGTGACAATAATTCATAAAATTATCGATTGATAAACTGATGGGCATTTATATCCTAAATTTGCCATTTTCAAAATAAATCACTTCAATCCTTTCCATCAAATAATATTTTTCCTGCATCAGAATTTAACTGAAACTCTGCAAGAAAAGTTCCAGGTTTGTGCTGGTGTATTGTATGGACAGTTTAGTTGTTTAATCAGTAATGAGTAAGTATTCAAAGATTCTCAAACAGATTAAGACATGAAATGATTGAAACAATGATGACACCGTACCCTTTTTGAAATGTATATTTAACACTACCACCAGTGGTGTGGTCATTAAATTCAGTGAAATCAAGCTGAGGTCAACGTAATATTGTCAAAACGGCTGCCATGGCAGCCATACTGAATTCAAAATAGGTTTCTACAAACATTTACTAGAAATACATTTGCAAATCATATTCACAGAATATGAGCAGCAGAGGTCAGAGTAATATTGTCAATATGGCTGCCAATGAGGTCATATTGAAATCAAAGCAGATGTCTGCAAGCACTGATTAGAAATACGACTGTGAATCATATTCCAAGAACATGGTTTCAACATTTCTTTGGAGATGACTACTGATGCATGCTGGCCATTTTGTGGCCATACTATTTATTGAGTCTCTCTTCAAATACACTGAAATTACTCATTATGACTAGTGACTCAAATTTAAGTTTTTAAATAACTCACCAATTCATAGTTTCACTTTCAAGCCACCTGTGTTAAACCTTCTAACAATACATATTCAAAAATTGTTAACATCTCATTACCTAGTTAATATTAATCAACTTTAAAGAAGCATGTAAGAAATAATATTAATGATGTACATCTACAGTTCACCATTTCCTGTTTTCTTAAGGTTATTAATACTTGTTATTTCACATATGATAACAAAAGCTATTTAACATGGACTCTGCAGGCATCGGTGTGTAAAAATATAGATAAAAATTAAATGTGATCCAACATACTTCATTTGACACATTTCCAAACTATCTGTTGAATAAATACACACAATTAATGAATTAAAACACACAATGTTAAAATTATGCAGTTCATATCGACACAAGTCGCTACTTGTATAAGAGATACTGTAGCAGCTGATTTGAGCAAGCACAATTGAACCTCAGAAAATACCTATAATCATAAATACCTGGTCAACTTTTATCAAACTTTTCTTCAGATTTACCAACATTTTTTCTTAATATCAGATCCAGGCATTTACCTTAGACTTCTTAGATTTATATTATTCACCATTCATGAAAGTTGGTAACGAGTCTGGCATTACATTATTGACATCTGTTGAGATTTTATATAGAGAGAGAAAGTGTAATATTTGGAATTACATGAAGCCCTGGGGTCTATCAATGGCAGCAGTAAATCATGATGTAAGACATAATAACATGATACCTGATTGGTTATGCCATATAAAAATGCAGGGTACATATATATAGAATGCTTCAATTGATGACAGCAAAATGTTCATGACAGGTAATGTCTCTATATACAGTGCAAATATACATTTTGAGATGAACAGCAAATTATATTTCAGCCATCAAAATTCAAACTGGTACCCTACCTCATGATTACTAAAATGTGCTGTGGTCTAGCAGACTTCCTGTGATGATATACCTCAGTAGAAAGTATCATTTGTCCTACAATTTGAAACCAGTTTACAAAGAATTTTGCTACAAACTGGAAATGAATAAAACTGATAGAAAACTGTTAACATAGTGGCCATTTTTGTTTGATTCACACTTAGAGTACTTGTAGAAGTCCACAGCCAGAGCTGTTATTCATGTAATTACCACAAAGGGATAACAAAATTCGAGACTTCAACACAATTTTCAAAAGGCAACTGTCTGATGTCAAACTGTATGCAAATGGCATTAAATACTGATCAATAAATAGTCATCAGAACATCAGTCCAGCTGACAGCAAACAAAAACTTAAGCCATGGTTACCAGGAATAAATATACAACAAACTGTCATTATCTGTGGGGTTCCCAAGGGGACCAACAAAGTATCCAGCAATTGTCACTCATACTGTCAACCACTGGTTATAGAACCCTCATTTATCTGGGAGTTCTATATCCATTCTTCCTTGTTAAATACACTGGACTAATAAGCTAGCACAGCTTCAGTTTGAACCTGATTTGAATAGTGTGATAATTATAGCTATCCAATACTATGTCTCTACTTTATCCAGGATCCAAACTAAGTGCCTTTAGGCCAGACCAATGTTATTTCTTGTTTTATGGATTTTTATCCTCAGAAAACCCAAAGGCAGGAGGGGAAAAAATTAAAAATAAAATCACTAATCAAAGCAATATTTCATTTAAGTTCTCAAAGTATTTTACTTTGGGTAATTTATGAAGACTAAATGGGGCAAAAACACAATCTAAAAAAAGATTTTCTCTTCAGATTATATTTTTGGTCAATAAAAGCAATAGGATTTTATTTTTTGAGTGGGTAAAATTCACCTTTATTTTTCTTCTTATTCTTGAAAAAATACGGCAGGCGGATTCATAAAACAAGAAATAAAATTGGTCTGGCCTTAGCAAGCAATTTAATTTTGCTCGAACAGATCTGTGCAATACTTGTCACAACTACAATGTATAACATTACCTGTTATTACATAAACTGAACTGGAAAATTTGTACTTCTGGTTTCAGAAGGTCCATAGACGTAGCTCAGAGACAGACATTGGTCTTTCACCAGCTCTTCATAAATTCCCATCCTCTCATTATATAAGAATAAATCTAGGATAGAATAGAAATGAAACAAAATGAAGCTATGGGGCAAAGTCTGTGATATTTATCACACCAGAATGCATACACAATGCACAGATAGTCAAGACGGTAGTGTCCTTGTCCAGGCTTGATTATTTACAGGTGCCAGTGTATAGCAGGAACATTGCTGACATCGTCATAAAATAAGATTCACTCAGCTTAAAAGCAACTGATCATAATTCTGGGAACAGCAACGTCGGCAAGTTTCTGAAGACTTCAGTGAGTTTCAATACGTCGGCACTATGACGAAGACTGAGCATCATTGGTATAGATACTACCAAGGTGGTATTAATACCACTGTAAATGGAAACTTGTACTCCCGTCCTGGAAATGGGGATTGTCTGTAATCTGAGCCCGACACATAGGGCAAGTTCTTTCACGGTCGAACCACAGTGACACACAATCTTCACAGAACACATGCTGAAAATACAACAGGTTAGTATAATAGAAAATATTCATCTCCATGTGTATCAAACACATCACCAAACAACGTTAAGACAATGAAACTTTGTGTCAAATTTAAAATCCAGGCTAGCTGTTCTCGAAACGTTCGTAACCCTACAAACTTCTTAAGCCCATTCTTAACACATTGACTACAATCAAAGAATTATTAGGACTATGAACATTTCAAAAATAGGGGCCCATGTCTGTCATGTCTCCTATAGCCACATGAAAGTGGCCATTTCTAGTCAAGACTAATGCTGGTGTTATAGAACTAGCCATCAGCGTTCTATATCCCAGTGTAATTGGAAGACCATCTCAGACCCAGTATACTGACTCAAGCTCAAGCACTATGTTACAACTATCAGTCTACATTGTTGGGATATGATGACATTTGTAAAGTCAGCGAACCTGATCACCCAATGCCATCTTTTTATAACAAGAATGAGTTGCTGAAGGCCAATTCTACCCTGGATCTTCATGGGGGATTTCTGTTTATACATCATATGACAAAAATATATATTAATATCAAACAATAAGCACTTTACTTACTTTACATGTAAGCATGACTGGTTCCTTATAATCATCTTGGCATATTGGACAATGTTCTCCTCGATTTTTCAACTCACTTGGAGTCGGTTTCACACCAAAATTCTGTAAACATATCAGCAATTGTTACATTAAGAGATTCTTCACAGATCTGATTTAAAACACCTGGATGACCTATTTAACACTGTCAGCCAAAAAGTAAATTAAAATGCTTTGTTTAGCTTTTACCCTTACACTTTTGTTGCAACACTCAAAGAACATATAGCAGTCTGAGTCACCATGACTCCGAAAAGTAAAACCCCATGAGTAAGACTAATGCAAGTTATCAGGTTCTGAAACAAACATGTACATCTCACACCAGTAACCCATGGTAACCTGTGACAGTTCATTTTGGGATATGACTTTACCATTAAATACATGGCAACTTGAGCAGTATGAACAATCTCTTACCTGAAGTGATTACTGACATAAATCATACTCACTACTTGAACACGGAGTCTGTTGAATGCCTTGACCAGCTCCCGCCACAATCCCCATAGAATGCTTAGTTTGAAGACACCATATACAATTACACACAGGATGGAGAACCAGCGAGCTGACTGCTGATCATCAGACAGGAAGTGTATCCAAGGAATTATGGGTATTAGGTGACGGTAACATTGAGACACATGTTCCACAAACATAAAATATTTGCCCTGAAAAATAGAAAAAGTGATCATTAAGAATAAGCTATAATCACATCATTTACACAAAAATATGCTCAAATTTCTCCTTAATACTACCGAACTGCAAAAATAACCCCTAAGTCTATATCATACGAAAAAATACATCTTGTACACTAAATCTGAACACAACACATTTTTTTCCCAATTAATCATAATGACACAACTTTTAAACACTATCATACTATTGTACAGAGTGAGTAGCCCACAAGCATTTACAATTACTATGTCTCAAAGCAGATTTACTTTCAAATATTCATACTTTCAAACAATATATGACTGCAATATCAAAAACCATGATAGCTTGTAACAAAAAAACAGACAAAGTGATTTACAAAACAAATAACACTGAAAGCTGATATCAAAAACACTGCAAGCCCTGTTCTGTTTTCAGTCACCATTTCATCCTCCTCATACTCACCCTCCTTTTGTGGGGTAGACACCGTAGAGGCACCATGGCAATAAATGACTTCAGTATGACTGTGGAAAACTTGATAATGTAGTCAGTCAGTAGAACTATCCACAGCAGTGTCCAAATGTCTACCTCATTTACATTAGGCATCTTGAACAACAATCTGAAACATCATTCAAACATCTGTAAGAAGTCAAAGATCAAAAGATATTTTTCTCTGGTACCCAACAATTTCCAGACCAGTTTTCAAATATGTGATAAAAAACGTTTTATGTGTAATATAGGTTTATTTGCTGCTTTTTTTCAGTATTCCAGCTTGTCACAGCATGAAGCATATGACATTTTTTAGATTACACTTTCTCAGTAAATTACAGATTGCATCTGACCAGTTCTTGAAAAGCATCATGTACTTATCACATGTTGGAGGATGCAGCTCTGAGATGTTGACCCCTTCAGTAAAAAAATGGTTAAGACACCAATCAAAGTAGACAAACTGGACCAGACAAACCAGTGATTAATATTATGAGCATCCATCCGCATCGTTCGGGGAGGATGACTATAAATTATAACCATACTGAATAAAACAGCACTTTGGTTATCTACAAACAACTTTTGTGCCATAATTGAATTGAACAGTACTTTAAACACTCTGGAGTCAATGTGTCAGTTTCATAGTTTCACTGTTGTTTAAAGCTGCATTCGGTCCGTAAAAAAGTGTGGATCTGACAATCCAGTGATCAACAGCATGAGCATCGACTGAGGTATGCTGCATGATGAGTGAACTCTTAAATAACCACTGGGCTACCCGAACGCCCTTCTAATTCACAAGAATCTGACTAATGCAGTACTTACACCTTCCATATATTTTGTTCTGAGAATGCATAGTAGAGTATGGCTATGTTAGCTGTGAGGAAGGATATTAGCCACAGAGGCTGGAAGACTCCCCACAGAGCTCGACTCTCCTGTCAAGAGAAAGAGAAACTTAATATCCTAACTAACCAAACTGATCAAGAAGACAATGTCACAAACCATTTGTTTGCTGCTACTTTCAATAACATCCTATTCAACAAATCTACTGATAAAACAATCTCTACTAGATTAATGGGGACTATTTAATATTCTTGCATTGATATTACTCAAGTATAAGCGATAGGTGACAAATTCTATTGACTGAATTCTTCTCAACAAATTTTGTTATTGACGCCGAACTCAGCAATATAATAACTATATGGCGGCGGTATGTAAATAATTGTGTCTGGATCTGACAATCCAGTGATCATAAGCATGAAGATTCTTTAACATAAATGGGATACGACAAGATCTGTCAACCAAGTCAGTGTACCTAACCAACTGATCCTGTTAGTTGCCTCTTATGACAAGCATGGGTTGCTGAAGACAAATTCTAACTCTGATCTCATATACTGATATTAAGGATAGTTGATTAATCCATTACAAAATCAACATATAGGAATCAGTAACATTCCTCACCCTCACTGCAGTCTGATGTATGAACTGTACAAGTTTCATATTTGCGTAATAAAAGGTTCCACCCAAGGCAAAGAACACCAGTAATCCTGAAAAAAACCATTAGGATATCAGTGGAAACATTCTTGAAACCCTTTTAACTTGGAGTTTTTACATTTCTCCGAGCAAGACCTAATGAGTTGAGTAGCAGATGAAGTTTAGCCTTCATATATTTGAAATGTTCAGTGTTCAACATTCACCTACAAAAATTCAAACTTTATCATGGATGACAAGAATCAACTACACAGCTGGTTGAAGACAGGTGCTTTATTTGATGGTACTATGTTGGTGTGGAATTTCTGACCATATAGATTTAATGAGCATTCCTTTGCCTTTACAAAAGCAGAGTTGTTCTCGTCACTCTATGGCTGGACTAATGCTGATGAGAGATGAAGCAAAACTCAACTTTAGCCTTTCGTAATGCACTTTCATACATCACATCCAACAAGTATATGTACGACTTTTGCTTCTACTATTGAGAGAAAAAATAGCAGGGGTTAAAAATATTTTTGAAAGTCACTTGCCACAGGACAAGTGACTTCAAGAAAGTAACTTTCCTTACTCATTTTTCACTTGCCCTGATTTTTATGACATAATCATCATGATGTAATTATGAAAGAATAAATCAACATGGTATGTTAAGTGGTCTGTTTGTTGGGAAGTGATAAATAGCAAAGAAAGATAACTCTACTTTATTATCATTATGAAACATAATAGCTACATTTTTAGCAGATATGACATGAAATCCAAATTTATATGCAGTTTGAAGCAGAAATTATCTAGTAGTCCACAGACAGTAAGATACCATTTTTTCAATGCCCGAAATGAAAACTGACTAGTCCCAGGCATTGGGCGATGGGATTTTTGAATCCCTGAATACTCCTGCTTAGTAAATGTTTGGGCAGCAGTGAATTGACAGTCAGTTCAGGATGAGACTGTTGAAAATATAGTGATTTAATGGTAATGAGGATATGAGGCTTCCATTCTTACCTAGTCTATGGTCATACATCAGTTTCATGAAAAGAAGCACAAAGAAAATCCCACACTTCTGGAACCAGAGGAGAAACGGTCTCCAGTCATTCTGCTGAAGCTCATTCAATGGATTCTGATTGTCTGCCATAATATTATGGTTTTGGTTCTCATCTTGCGTTGGTGCCATGTGGGCATGGCCATGACTGTGCCCATGTCCATGACCATGTCCATGACCATGTCCATGACCATGTACATGACCATGTCCATGATTATGGCTGTCTCCATACATTAGGTGCTGTTGAGGGTGAATAGTTGCTTGGGAATTAATCGTTCCCAGTGACGACATGTCAATGACAGCTGATGGCTCTGATATCACTGATGCTGACAGTCCTGATGCACCTGTAGTGTGTGATGATTGTTGGAAATGGGGCAAGAAGCCTTGAGCCATTGTTGTCATGTTTCTCCCAAGAGGCAAACGATTCTGAATCTGAAGTGGCATTTGAAGATTTCCAAGACGAAGTGAAAAGTTTTGATCTGAATTTCTCCTACTGTCATCCATGTTTGGATTCTGCCGTGAGTTGTCTTCATTCATAGCTGATTCATGAAGGTACTGGTTATCTGAAATTGGGCAGAAGATTGTTTGAGCATTATCGTCATTATATACTTCACACAGTCATCATATCCTGGTGTTACGTGTTTAATACAATGTAAGACAAATACATAATTTTTATCTGAACATCATTTAAAGTTTTGATTTTGCTAACCATGAGTGATAATTAGAGAATATATACTTTGATAAAGTAACAAATATCCAAGGCTTGCTGAGCATATTTTCACCTTTATCAATGATGTTGACATAACTGATTTCAGTAGACACAAGGGTGAGATTCTATTTATCATGCAAAATCATTCTTCATTAGTTTTCAATGAAAAATGTATCTCTCTGAACACAGCACTGGCATTAGATTTGCAGTGCAACGATGTCATAGCATTGTGACATCATCAAATTCATGACGTCAAAGCATTGTCAGGGCATTGTGCAAAATCTACTGTCAAAGTGATATGTCCTAGGAGATATCATCTGATCTCACACACGCGATATCTCCTGTGGAACACAGTTTTGGATAATAAAGATATATTCATCTATTTCACACAAAAATATAACATGTTTCCCCCCAAAATAGCACTGATGACATCATATTGGCGAAACTAGTTGCCACATCCAGGTATTTTGTATGTGTTTTTGACGATGAGCCATACTTTTCCCTCCGCACAGTGTTTCGATCACGCGGCTTCCTGTTTTATACATAACCTGTCACTAGCAGACGACTGATCTTACAGAATTTTGTTATACAGGCAATTGATTTTGCATCTGAAGTGGTATTAATGACCTAGGGTAATTTATATTGATGTTTATTAGCTCTTAACTTCCAAATTTCAGTTGTCAATATACAATGTCTCATGACAGGAACTGGGCATCCGCACTACCGATGAAACTGTTTGTGCACTCCGATCACGCACATAATCCCTGATACAGCGCTAGCAATGCAATCACTGAAATCACCAGAACTTTGAATTCATCTCACTTGGGATAAATACTCAAATGATGGCTTGAGGTCAAGATGATGCATTTTTATATATACATTACAGTGACATGTTTTACACTTAAATTAGCAATTAGCCAGAAAACAACATTCTAAAGTATCAGAAAACTGTTAAAGGAATAGCATAAGCAATTAACTAACAACAAAAATACTTGACAATAAAGATTATTGTCATTACTTCACAGATTCTACTAAAATGGGAAATAATCAAATTGTACAAAGGATGAGATAATTATTCAGACTCGCATAGTGTCTCGGGTTTGGCGTTATGAAAAGTCATATGCCAAAGCCTGTTGGTCTATTAGTAAACACTACGTCACTCGACTAGTCTAGAACCTAATATCAGTTTTACTGATGTATGGTCGTACGGTTTGTCAACGCGCATAAACAAACTTATACAACAGCTATATAGTTTACCCCCATAAACTACTCTAGAAATATTAATATTCACACAGAAATGTCAAAATGGTTGTACCAGTATTGTTCCGTCGTATGTTTTCAATATGTTGTAACTTCCCGTTGAAATTTCTGACACCTGTCGGTGAATCGTCTACATACACGACGTCGTGTATATTGTGGTACAATATACACGACTGGATAATTTCCATCACCGCTTTGCAAGACGCGCCGTGATTGGTAGATTCCTTTAAACTGGTTACAGGCCCTTGTACCGCCGGAGGACTAGCTTTATAGTAGGTGGACCTTTTAGGGTTATTTTAAGCAGAGATCTTATAATATTATTATCAATTATACGGTCTCTGTTTTAAGGCATGGTCTTCCCCGTATTTTACCACAAGTTACGAATCGCTGTCACGGACAGTTGTTAGCGGAATGCTCATATTGTGCTAATATTCTGTAAGAATCGTTTGCAAAATCAGTTCCGCGAATACCAAATTAACTTACTTTCAATATTTATTATTTTTTTCAATATTTCGTTTTGTATGACTTTGATATAGCAATGATAAACGGGTTCGAAGGACAAGTCCATTCAAACAGTCTACAAACGCCTGTTGCCTTTAATTTATGGCATCGTTACTTCTATTTTCTTAAGTGCATAATGATCACAATCATTCTTGACAATGATTTTTTGTTGCGTTACTAAAATGACATAATTTTAAATATACCTACTCTTGTGTTGTGTTTTCTATAAGTAGTGCTGTGGTTACTTCGAAAATGGGAATAATTTTCTTTTGTATGAATCAGTTTACAGTAAACCAATGTAAAATTATTGATGAATAGAGAATCTCACCCAAAGGTCTACTGATACCAATTATATCAAGACAAGTTGATAAAGGTACAAATATCCGATGCTTGCAAGGGATATTTTTACTTTTTTTCAACGATTGTTGATAAAACTGATGTCGCTAGACACGAGGAGGAGATTCTGTTTATCATAAAAATAATTCTTCATTAGTTCATTTAAAAATATTCTTCTCTCAACACGGAACTAGTTCAGTGTTGAGAAAAGAACATTTTTAAATGACCTAAGCGATATCGTAGTATTGTGACGTCATCAAGTTCATGACGTCATATCAATGTCCGGGCATTGTACAAAAACTGCTCCCAAAACGATATCTCATAGGAGATGTCGTTTGATCTCACACAAGATATCTCCTCTGGAACACAGTTTTTGATGATATAGAGGATATTATATATGAGTGCCCATGCCATACTATGTTTACGACTCGAGTGCCTAAATATTGACATTTCCCGAGCAAAGCGAGGAATATACCGACATTTTGGCAGGAGTGTCGTAAACATAGCATGTCATGGGCAGCAATATAATATTCTGTTTATTACCGAAGTAAAAATAGAACCAAATCTACTTTCAAACAGGGGTTGGCTACCCGCCGTCGTCGCACGTAGAACGCAACGTCACAGAAGAACCGTGCCCGTTGCCTTTTCAGAGTTATATCACCTAACACATATATAGCAACTGTTTATTAAAGGGTCACGTGCTTTGAACAGCAGTACAATAAAATAAGAGAAAACAAGTTATAACAACATTGACGCACGCATGCACACAACCATGCACCCTCTGACCCATAGACTATCCCACGCGTACGCTCTCTCAACTACACACTCTCACCTACACACTACACACTCTCTCATCCATGCACTCTCTCACCCATACGCTCTCTCATCGCCCATACTCTCTCGAGCACATACGCTCTCACACCTACACGCGCTTTTACCAATGCACTCTCTCACCCATACACACTCTCACCCACACACACTCCCATCCATGGACTCTCTCACGCATACACTCTCACCTACTGACTCTCTCACCCATGCACTCTCTCACCCATTCCCTCTATCACCCATACGCTCTCTCACCCATACATGCAATCAAGCATTTACACACATTACCAATAGGTAATCACGCACTCATATACACAATCACAGGCTTCCACTATCGGTTTACTCCAATAAGAACATTATCACGGTGGTTTATTCCCTATCACATTATCATTGATAAATTACTTATAGGTTCCACCTACCCCGTCGACCTACCCACCTACCCAGTCAGAAGCCGACTATAAACATCCAAAACCGTCGTTGGGTAAGTCATTCACTTCCTCCGTATTGGAATTACAGTGTTGTTTACACGGGAATATTACTTTTCCTCTTATCAGTTTACTGATGGAGTAATAATCAGAAACATTACTGTATAATATTATATGAATAACATATTGTCGAAGTTGACAAAAACTATGTATTTGTGGCATATATTTAATTATTTAAAATAAAGTGGAGCATTTTGACAACCCCGTTCGGAGATTTGACCAAAAATCCGGGACATTTTGTAATTGAGGCAATTTGACGGCCACCCAGTATATATACATACGATACACTAAAACTGTACACATTCCTTACACCAGGGATAGTCTACAACATATATAGCCTCTCTGTTCACACTAAACGCTACTTTGTGGAGTTATATTTCTTAACACATGATAGAGGTACCCGAGGCTTTCTTGAGTTTCATCTCTTAACACAAACAATCATTGACAATGTAAAGTTTTATTTTCTAACACATATATATCGAGGTAACATTCCTGGTTACCTGTTGCCCTGCAGAGCTTTGTCAAATACAACATTAAATATTTACGAGAAAAAAATATTGTTTGCCACAAAGACATATATATTTCCATAATTGTATGCGCATGTAAAATTATATTGAAAGTAAAACTGGTATGTGCGTTGAATGAATTTAATTTGTGTTCTATTTTATTTGTAAATTCCTAAATTCGCAGCATGAAATAGGTCTGTAAAGTAAATTTCTTTATAATCCCGGCAACTGATATCGATATGTATCGAGTGGCCAGTTTGACCCGTTCCCTCGTATTATGTATAAATTGTAACGACTGCATTAGAAAGAAAATATATTACAAATATATCTACAAATAACATTTGAAGCATAACTTCATTTTTTAAAGATACAAATTTTGAATCAACACTGGGTGTTGCGCAATAAAAGTTCTCTACTGTAAATTAATAAGTCATTATGGAATTATTTTACCAGTTATAATATCTCATGAATATATCCTACAGTTAACATAAACTTAAATTAGTTTTCGTGTGAATGACAGCATTATATAAACGATAAAAGGACTGTCGTGCATATAACAGACTTATAAACACGACATTGTCTTGTATATAAAAGAGCATTTTATACACGACGTCGTGTATATAGCCACAGCCGTCGCTGGTCATTCTATGCTTATGTTACAGACATTCTGATTGGAGGACAACCACCATTTAAAACCAATGGAAATGGCTTTGAGAAATGTGTGAATTGTGTAAAGCTAAACAAATTCCTTACTAATGTTGGTGGAAATTTGAGAATACACCACATCACGTTCATATGAAAGAACTTTGTTTCGTTTTAAAACTATATTATTTGAAAGTGGCGTATAATTATTTCAACGAAAATACTCTAAATAATACGAAACTGCTGACAGAAACATGCAGATTTGTATGTTTACCTTGCGATACCAATGTTTGGCACCCGTGTTTTGCGTAAACGCTGGGTGTTAGGTGTCATTTTCGTCGGATCGTTGATATATTTTCTTGCTGCAACATTTTCAAAGGTAATGTCATATATCCGTGTAAAAGGGCGAACTCTACTGTACTTATTTTAGTGAAAAAACGAAACAGTTTGCGAGTGATCAAATCCTCGCTGGACGATAAATCGATCAGTCAAACGGGTATGGACGTCGGGATATGCTAAAGGATATCCCACCATGATAATCCCCGGTACATGTTGTGTTTCTGCATGCGGCCTTCTCGGAAGTCACTAGCAATTTGATCTGACGCTTCCCCAAACCATTCTTACGTTGTGTTAACTTAATTAATCTGTGAATCATTGTTCCAATCAATGGCGTTTATACAACATCATTAATTTTGCAGAGAACAATAAAATACATTTCCTACCTAAGCTGACACTTTCCAGCAGTCAATAGACACAATTTCCGGCTAGAGTGCAGTTTACCGGGCGCGCGACCCGGGACTGCTGAGCGCTCGCTAATGAGCGCGCTATAGTGATAGCGCGCTGTAGAGCTACTGAACTGTCTCACTTTACCGCGCTGATGTATCCTTAGGGTTAGGGACCCCCCTTCTAGATCCTTAGGGTTAGGGACCCCACTTCTAGATCCTTAGGGTTAGGGACCCCCGCTTCTAGATCCTTAGGGTTAGGGACCCCCCCTTCTAGATCCTTAGGGTTAGGGACACCCCCCTTCTAGATCCTTAGGGTTAGGGATCCCCCCTTCTAGATCCTTAGGGTTAGGGACCCCCCTTCTAGATCTTTAGGGTTAGGGACCCCCCCTTCTAGATCCTTAGGGTTAGTGAGTAAAGGTTAGGGTTGGCAAACCTTAGATGCGATCATATCCATATATCCATCCACGAATCGAAAGTCAAACGATAAACGTCATCGTATATCATAGCTTCGCTGGATTGGCTGCACAACATCTTGAAAACAATGCCTAGGTGTGGCTTCTCGCTTTGATGAATGGGTAGGCGGGGCCTAGCTCTGCGCATGCGCAGTAAATGAAAACAAACCATAATAGTTTGTTTTCATTCACTGCGCATGCGCAGAGCTAGTGGGATAATGACCCGTTAAACGAGCACTAACTAACTGTGATCGCACCGGTGGTCCCGAGGTAGCGTGTCCGCTAATTAGTCTAATTAGAATCCCACGACCCCTGCTGAGAGCGTTCGAGCCCCGCCAGCCCACAGCGAAAAAAATCGGAAAAAGCGCGCCCGGTAAAGTGCACTACTCCCCAATTTCCAATGCCTTATACATCCTCGTTAAAAGGCATTTGCATGCGATGTCCGAGCATCCGATTAGTGAAGTGACATCACCAGTTTTCAAATGCTTCCATAGATTTAAAATTTTGACAGGGCTTCCCCGCTGAGAGAGTCACATGACTTTCTCTTGACATGTAAACACTGCAGACGCTTACATTTTTTAAATGATGTGCATGCAAGGAAAGGATGCAAGCTTAAATTGCTCTCTGTTTACAATATTTCCAACACTCTGTTTACAATATTTCCAAAGTGACACTTACCTTTGGAAGCTTCACACGAAGCATTTTGTCGGAGCTGATGCGGTGTCACATGACTCATTTTAACACAAGAAAATGCTCAAAATGGCCATTCAAAAATAGGAATCTTTGAAAACAGCTTACGCAACTATATATACTGGAACTCTCTATTATTGCAGCATGTGAAAACATCAGGAAAACAGAAACGCCATGCCCTGTATTAGCTGTTTACATGTGGAAAGTACATAAAATAAAATAAGCACTCTTGAAAAAGTCATTCATTTCATTGGAATGACATGTCTAAGCAATAATCTCATAGCAATGTTCAGGTATTCATCTTTAAAGTCAGTTCTGGAAGAATTTGAAACTAGTATTGCCATTACTTCTAGCATGAATCAAAACTTGCTTCATCAGGAGTAATCCTGTGACTACTATAAGGTCATTTGCATATTTTCCCAGTGTTCACGACTTGTGTTTCGAGTAACAGATTTCATATTCAACATTTCTTATAATTGGCATTCATTGAAATTATTTGCTTTATATAATAACAAACATAAGATTTATGAACAGCAAACAAGTCTCACATGCCACAAATAACTACTTCAGACAAAGTCAGTGTGAAATATTCAGTCAGACACTGGAGCCAGCAGGTTGGTGACTTCAATCTGACCATTGGCCAATCTGCTGTATTTGTCAGTAGGACAGACGCTATTTGTGAACACTGTTTTCCATCCTAAAAATATAACAGAAAGTGACTTTTTATGCAAATTCACCCCGCACTCAGCAGCAAATTATGTGGTATGTTTTAAGGCGGCAAAACAACATTTTGTAGCACTGTTACCTTGTATTCAAATGAACACAAGTTTCAAGTGTTTGTGTTGAATACATAATGATATTACTAATGTGAATGAAATTCATAACTGTTTTTTACCAACAAAACTATTTAGTTTCGTTACTTGTCTTAGTAAATGTTTCACACTGTCATTTGCTGTACCACGTGCTATAGTAAGAGAGTAGCAATACGAGATAATAGAGATTTGCTTCAATTTTCGAGACAAACAAGGTGATCGGAATTGCTGCAATGACATTGAATAATTTGGATATTGAATGGACTCTATAAACTTACTCTGGTCGGGACCAGGAAAACATTTCAAATGATACAGAATGTTGGATAATTCATTGTCTCCATGCTTGAATACTTTTCAAATTGTACCATACATTGTAACTATCGTATATCATGAAAATAATGCTTAATAGCTATTATCTAGGTAAATAAAGGGGAAAAAAACAAATTCTGTATTTGCATGTACATGTATAACAACAGAATGTTAGTTGTCAACTGGCTATTGACTGGCTGATTGGCTATTTTAGTCCAGTATCAGGATAGTTTGTCATATTGTACAGATTGATAGTGTCATAGAGACCAGAAAATGGTGTCAGACTTTGGAATGTACAGATTTTGGATAATTCAATGTTTAAGTTATGATATTACAGAAGAACGCTGTCAAAACCTCAGTAATATGTCAGACTTCACAGAGTGTCGGCTATTCAGATGTTAGATTTTGCGTAGTCGACTGTATTCAAGCAATATTAATTCATTGGCACCAACAATGGTCACAGATTGTGCTCATGTTGGGATCTGAACCCGGGTCTTCAGTGTAACATGCTAATGCTTTAACCACTAGTTATCCAGTTAGACACCAACAGAGATACCATGAGTTGAATCCTGCTGATCCACTGTAGATTATTTTCGTTTTATCATACTGAATCTGCTAGGCCCAAAACAGTTGAATCCTGACAATCCACTGTAGTGTATTTTGATTTTATGTGGCATTATGTGCTTGTTGTAGAAAATGCTTTCCGTTTATTTCAGTCTGATGATCTAGTGTTGGAGGAGTACAAAGTGAGGAAAACCCAGCGTCAACCATTCCAGTGGCAAGCCAAGATACCAGATGAAACTGAGAACAATAACCGCACACTTCGAATACGTTGTCGTAATTCTGTACAGGGGAAACACCTACTAGTAGATGAAAGAGGTAAATTAGATCTTATCACTATTAGCATAACCAGAAAGATACCTTCTTGATTAAAGCTCACATCAGAAAGATGTGAGGAGGCTAGGCCCACAGTGTGTCATCATACCCTGTGTTACTGTCTTCCTGATAATATCAGGTACTCGATTGTCTTGCCTGCATTATTTATGGTATGTCAATTCATGCTGTTGATCAGTGGATTATCTTTCTCAGATGCAATTATTTAAAGACTGCTGCCATATACCTGAAATATTGCTGATTGGTGCAAATCTGAACTCGCTACTGTTAATCTCAACTCCAGAGCGTTATGCTATACGGCACAGTGTGTCATTGACCATTTAAATCCAGGATGAAGTAAAATGTGTAGGGAATGGATGCACAAAAATATTCACTGTACTAAATTATGCACAAGAAATTTAAAGTTTCTGTTACAATCATAATTATCACATACCGTGTACTAACTGCTTAATTACCAGCAGCCTCATAATTCATGTAAGGGCCCTTGAAATTAGTAATTGGCTGACCTCTCTGAAATACCTTGATGTGGCTGTGATGCTGATGTGTGTTTTTCTTAAGGGTATGTCTGTGAGAGGAAACATATAGGCCCAGGTTCCTGCTGTGATATTCGAGGCTCATCCACTCGCCGCTACCAGTGTGAGAGCTGTCTGTCCAACGGTTGCTGTACAGTGTATGAATTCTGTGTCTCCTGCTGTCTTCAACCAGATAAAGTAAGATGATTACCTTTACATGATGTGCAGGATAACGAATGTTGTTGTTAATCAATACATTGATTTATCGCAAGATTGTCATAGAATAATGTCATACTTTTGGAGAAGAATTGTACTAAACAACTTCAGTGCTACAATGATCATAAGCCTGTGTTAAAGCATTATTATTATTATGATCTCCTTTGTGCTATGGTCATTTGAGGGGCAGTGGGGTAGCCTAGTGGTTTAAGTATTCACCCTGTCACACCAAAGGCCCGAGTTCGATTCCCCACATGGGTACAGTGTTTGAAGTCCATTTCTGTTGTCTTCTACCATGGTATTGCTTGAATATTGCTAAACTCAGCGTAAACCTAAACTCACTCTCACATTTTGCACACTGACACATGGCTATGTTTCAAGAGCCTCTAATCAAACATAGCAATGTTTAGTGGATTAAGGTCTTGATATAATCCCTGTTAATGCTTTATACATGGACCTATCTGTTAATCTTATTGACTAGATGTGGTCATTTAACACTCTCAATATGAATGTGTTCTTTTTTTCCAGAAAACCTTATTAAGAAGAATATTACGAGAGGCCAGCAACGAACCATTTAACTTATTTTCCCTTGTATCAGATCACTTTGAATTGTGTCTAGCCAAGTGTCGTACATCATCCCAGGTGTGTAATCGTCAAACCATCATGTTCTTTCAGTGGGCCATAAATAGTCCGGTCCACTTCACAAAACAGACCTAATTAGTCAGTACTTAAAATTAAAGAACACTCTAGATAGACTAAAGGAAACAAAAATTACAGTTTCCTTGTATTGTGTTACTGTTAACATGATGACAATAGAAAATCTTGAATGGTTATTCTTACCAAATTCTTTTTTGATTTGTATGCTTGTATTGTTTGCAGTATTAGCTTTCGTTCTTTCATTCAGTTGATGAGTTTTCCACTTGCCGCATGCTTTTTAATGTATCAGCGAAAAGGTCAAGAAGATTAATGTTTTTATTAACTACAAAAAAACAAAAGTATGACAGTTATAAAGTTTGAGCATGGGCAAGATTACAGAATACCGGAGACCTTCTGCCATCTTTGAAAGCAAACAAGTTTATGTTTGGGTAGAGTTAGCTTAAGGGTAACGTTTTGGGTTTGCATTAGGGTTTGGCTTAGGGTTTGGGTAAGATCTAGGGTTTGCGTTACGGTTAGGGTGACGTGACACAAGGTATTCAGTATTCAGAAACTGTACCTAAGTATGCTCTCTTGTCTACTGTACTGTGAGTAGTGTTCTGCCTTGCTCATTACTGTGAATAGTATTCTTCCTTGTCCATACCAGGATCAGGAGGTTGAATCTCAGTTTTGATCTATTTTTGTGCAAAATGCGTGCTTATGAAAAAAGATACACATGAGTCTGTTCATGTTCAAGCTTTACCCTAGTTTTGACCAGATACACCTATTTTTGAAGTACAAGCAGTATACAAGTGCAGGCAGGTATCCCGAACATTGCAGTGACCTCCTCCATTTCAACATGTTCAAGTCAAATTTGGAACATTGAACCAACATTAACCCAATATGCTTGACAGCTTATCAGTTTTACCTGATCATTGGGCCAGAACTAGCCCCGAAACATTGTATCCAAGAATAAAAAGAAGATGAAACCCAGAAAATTCTCTGTGTTCATTGCATGACAACTCTTATGATTTCTTTTTCAGAGTGTGCAACATGAAAATTCCTACAGAGACCCCAAAGCAAAATTCTGTTTTGGAGAAAATCCCCCCGATCTTCAGGCTGTTGTTAACTGAGGCTGGCTCAGGTTAGGCACCCTGGACAGATGATGTGTATATAGTTGTACAGTTGTATAAAGACAGATGTACATATTCGTTCATTATTGTGTACATATCAGTGTATTGTGATATTGTGTTGTATATTGTGAAAATGCCAGGAGCCAATGAAATCAAGCCGACAGATGAGCAGCCATTCCGTCTGCAGTGGCTCAATTCATGCTACCAACAGACACTTCTGCCTGATGCACCATGGCATGGTGTAAGTATTGTTCCACTGTTTCACAATGTGCTTGTCACAGATTCAGTTTGAGGTATTAGACTCTCATTTTGCTGAAATGTTTGGCATGAGTCATCATGCTGGTAATGAGTACTGTGCATGAATATAAGATTTCACCACAAAAGTGTTTTGATGTCCCTGCTGCAACGCCAAACAGGGAATATGTATTCAGCAGCATCTATACATACGTCCTGTTTCTTGTTAATGTGATATCTCATGAACTGTTGTACCCAATGTCTTCAAAGTTGTTGACAGCCAACATTGGGGGCAGACACCAGTTGATTTGGCTGACCTTGACCTTATTTTCAAGGTCACCACGACACTGACCACATTTCAAACTTATTGTAACACAATATCTCAGGAAACATAACACCCAATGTCTTCAGTTACGTCAGCCGCCTACATTAGGTGATTATGCAGACACCAGTCATTTCAAGAATCTTGTATGTGAGCGCAAAAATGAAAACTAGTAATTAAGTTATAGATATTCTTCTTAAGCAGCAAGTGATCAGATTTGTAGTGGTCACCTACACTATTACACTTCCATCTACACTGTTGAAAGTGGTAGTCCACAAGGAAATGTCAGTTTGCCCTGCCTCAAGCAGCAGGTCATGAGAGTAGTGTGTGATATTTCAGATTGAAAACAAGGTGGCAGAAGTGCTGGCACAGCGGGTTGAGAAACAGTTCATCCATCCAGAGAGACGGGAAGCACTGCTCGATGTGCTTGGTCAGCAGTTTGTGGACTCATACCTCAGTAAAGTTAAACGAGATCCACAGCTGCTGGTAATTGATTGTTTTTGTAGTGTCTGGGTGTTAGTATGCTTTCTTAACTTGAATACCTGAATGAATTTTAGAAGACATGTTCAAGTGTCTGAAACTTATAATGGGAGTAAGTTCAAAAGGCAAGTGAAACCAAATGTGCAACAAGTGTTGTCATATCTCAACGCAGGGAATGTAGCTCATCCATCTTGACCCAGGCTACCTATGTTCAATATTATTAGGTGAATTCACTGGACAAAGACGTATATTTAGATAATCATATCCAAGATCCATAACATTCAAGTCAGCACATGTTTTCCTTTATCAAAAATGTTGATTTGCCTGTCATATATATAGCTGAAAGATACCTAAGTTTGACATGACACAGCAAATGGTCAAAGATACCTGTTATGAAGTGCTCAGGCATGGAGCTGGTTTGACAGGAATGTTGGTGTTTTTATTCCAGGAACCACCTAACATGTTGAAGGAGGAGAAACAGAAGCTGATTGTTGAGGCTCAGTCCTGGCTAAACAGTCAGATGTATCGAGCCGTGAAAGATGTAGGGTACCAGAGGATCATCACCGGCTCTCAGGCTGAGTATGTTGCTTTTATTCTGTGTAGCCCCGGTGTAAAACATACAGAGTACCTTGTCTTTAAGCATCTGTTGTTTGATCCTGAGCTTCATCATTCAAAAAGATCGTCCTTCTTTCTCAGGATGGCATTATTTGGACCTGATCTTATGAAATATTGAGCTCCAAATTTGTTGAAGTGTTAAATTAAAAATTTAATACAATTTCAGTGTCACATTGAGGCAGAAACTTGCATTTTTCACACAAAAAACCCATACAAATAATATTTTGTGTGCATGTTTTGCATGCATAGATTCTGATCTATTTAATTTCAAAAAGTATCTAAAACAGAAACATAAAAAAGCAATAAATTTTGAAATGATTCAGGATTGTTATGAACATTTCATGCGCAAAAGATTTGGACTACTTACTTAGAATTTTATTTCTGCACACACTCGTTCAAAACCAAACGAGAACACTGAATTAACAATTAATAGGGTTTTTGCTTGGTCAAGGTATCTTGTATGTCACACTTAATTTCCTATATTGAATGTTGAATGCAAAATACAGTGTAAAAATTGTGATAATAAGGAATGCTGCCATGAGTACCTAGTCCAGAATCCTACACAACTCCCTGCACCTGTTTGTTGGCTCTGTCATGTGTTAAGTGTCCACAGTGTAAATCATCTTCCACTCACTTATTGAAGACATTTGTATGTTTCTTCACCTAGTGATGAGCCGCCCCCTGGATATGCTGAGTTCATGCAGCACACATTTGGTGTGTTTGTGAATGGACTGGACAGACAGTGTTATCTGCAGGAGATGGAACTGGCAGTGAGTAGTATTGTATAATGTCTATTTGAAACAGTGTGTGAGCTGTAGTCAACAACAGGGAAATACATCCCTCAGAGGCAGCTGCAAACATCCCAAACAACCTCCCAAACCTCCCTTGTAACTAGCAGCCATCCCCTGCCCCTGCCCCTGCTTCTGACCCTGACTCTGACCCAGCCCGTCCCAGCCCCTGTCCCTGTCCCTGTCCCTAACACTGACCCAGCCAGGCCCCCAATCAGACTCAGCCTCAAACTCAGCTCAGACTTTCATGAACAGCCTCAATGTCACTAGTCTAGTCCCTAGCCTTATACCCAACTCCAAGCATCAAAAACAACCCTTAACCTCAGAAGCAACTTCTCACAAGCAACCCATATCATCTCCATCACCTCATAGCCACACAATCAGCCTGACTCATCAACTTGGTGGTTTTTGTTTATTGTGAGTCTAACTACATTCCTGCAGCATGATAGTTTGACTTAAAGAAACTGATAATAGGTTTGTCGATGTAGGAATTGGGATCAATATTGTTTGTAGGTTTGTCAACACCAAGTCTTAATAATGGGTTTCATCAGAGTGGAACACATCTGGAATAATACCTGTATTAATACCAGATGTATTATTTAAAGATTTTCATCACAGTGTCATATAAAAGAAATGCCATTCAAATCAGTGGCCAAGCAGACACACTCATTCTGTTACAGGGCATGTTTTGTCCTCAATGAAGTATAGCACAAACCATCTTTAAACCAAACTGTCACTCTGTCATAGCACCAGAAGCAGAAGGAATTACTGAACAAGCGGAAGGGTCTTAGGGATGCCATGTACAGACTGCCTGCTCCAAGCAGGTTCAAACCAGCATCCTCTGCAACTTCATCAGCCACCAGCAAATCATCAAAACCATCCACAAGTCAAATCAAGAGCAAGTATTGTATTCACTGTGTTAAGTGCTGTAGGATCATGCTGATTGCAGTTTTCTTATTCTAGGGCATTCTGAATTGTGATCCTAAATGTCTGTTTATTTGATTGTATTATCATGGATTTTAAAAACTGTCAGAAGTTAATAAAAATTTCCTCATGAGATTTGTCTCCAGCAAAATCACTGGATTATGGACTTTATCAGCTGTTTTTGAAGGAAAATTCTAGATTCTCTTACCTGCTTAATTTGCTCAAAACATTTTTAGTCTAATCTGTCCTGTTTCCTTCCAGCAATGGTGCAAAAGGTTGAAGGGGACCCACCTCCACTGTGGGGAGTACAGAGTGATGGTCTGGGCAATTCCATTGTGGCCATTCTAGAGCGAGATCCTCGCAAGTTTGACCATGTTGCAGGACGCCTTCATGGTCGCCAGTTGCCAGGGAAGCTGCGCTCATACATGTGGGCAGATGTATTGTTTAAGATAGAGAGGAAGAAGATGAAAGAAGTGTAAGCTGACAGTTCCAACTTGGGATACTTATTTCTAGTCATTTAAGTGTACCCATTAATTATGGTTAGACCAAATGTTTCAGGGACACGATCCCAGGTTAATGTCCTAGTATTGCCCATAGGGAGATCCTGAATTATTGTCCCTTTGGTGTATTGCCCTTGAGGAGATATCAGGCTATTGTGGCATTACAATATTGCCCCTTGGGACATACCAGGTTTTTGTCCCTTTACAGTACTGCCCTTGGGGAGATACAAGGTTGTTGTCCCTTTGCAGTATTACCATTAGAAAGATCCCAGGCTATTGTCCCCACACAGTATTGCCCCGGGGAAATGCCAGGTTTTTGTCCCTTTACAGTACAGCCCCTAGGGCAATACAAGGTTATTGTCCCCTAACAGTATTTCCCCTGGGAGATCCCAGGTGTTTGTCTGTTTACAGTAATGTCCCTGGGGCAATACAAGGTTATTGTCCTCTTGCCATATTGCCCCTGGGAAGATCTCATGTTTTTCTCCCCGCACAGTATTGCCCCAGGGATATCTCCGGTTATTGTCCCGTTACAGCATTGCCCGAGAGAGATCTCATGTTAATGTCACCATTCAGTATTGTTCCTTGGTTGATTCCATGTAAGACATGGATTTATCATAGTATATATGCCTCCAGGTATGTTGAGAAGATGATCCGCGAGAGATTTGCCCATGGTGTGACCCGGGGGCTGAGTGAACTGAGGCTGAAGCGAGCCACACAGTCCCCTATCAATGGCCTTATAGAGAATGCTACAATTGAGGTCAGTTTAGATGATTAGTGATTGGTTGTTCATGTCCTTTCATTTTTGTTACATGAAAATAATGTACAATTCAGTGATTTGTATTTACATTGTATTACAAGTGCCAATCGAAGATCATATCAGCAATGTCACTGCCAGAAAATTCTTCAACTGTTCCTTTGTTGTGTTGCAGACCTACACCAAGACAACATCCATGGTGAACCACAAGGAAGCCAACCATATGAAAGAGACTGCTCGTGCCCTGAATGTCCTTTATGTGTATGACCGGAGCTATGAGCCCTATCTCATACACTGGCTCTTCCCTCTGCAGCTGGCCTTCAGGAACCCCACAGGATTACTGGATGACAAAGGTGGGATATTCAGTAGTTGGAGTATGGACTTGTATGGCTCAGTTCGGTCCAGCTGTCCACTGAGGTGTCCTCGATTTACTAAATTCAAGAAGGACCATTGGCATTCCTTGAAGGAGACATCTATTGACATTCAGTGGTTTGTTGCAGGGGAGCATGTATTTGAGCTGGCGATGTATCTGGACCTGCTGAACACCAACTGTTTCCCCAAGTGGCCCCAGGTGTTTGCAATAGCAGAACAGGTGATGAACACACTCCAGCAGGCCGACCCAGAACTCCACAACCACCTTACCAGCATAGCCAAAAAGAACTTCAAGGTTAACCCCAAGGTATCCAGTCATTGTCAGTTCAGAATGTTAAGCTCCCATTGTGATACAGTTTGCTGGGTGGAGTAGACAGTTGATGTTGTGTGATTAGGTGCCTAACTCTGAGTGAGTGACTGAGTTTAGTTTCATGTCATACTCAGCAATATTCCTGCTATATGGTGGCAGTCGAGTCTGGACCAGAGAATCCAGTGATCAACTGCATGTGCATCGATCTGCACAATTGGGAATCCAGGACTTGTGTAAACCAAGTCAGCAAACCTAACCACCTGATCCTGCTAGTTGCCTCTTACAACAACCACAGTCGCCAATTGTGGCAGGCATGTGTTGCTGAAGACTATTTTACCCTGGAGTAAGTGCTTATAAGAGCACTAGAAACTGTACATTTCTGAGAAAAAAGATCCTAAATATATATATGTTACTATTCATGAGAGCTTATATATTATGTATGTTACTATTCATGAGAGCTGACCAAACATCAGTTACTGGATTGACTATTCTTGATGCAATTATTTCAGACTCTCACCACATAGCTAAAATATTGCTGAGAATGGTGTAACAAGCACAAACTCAGACAGCTGTGCAGCTTACAGGCAGGAGACTTCTGAGAATCCAAACACAGTAGTTATTTCAAATCAGCCTATTGTTCTGTGGGTGCATAAACTCAAGAATGGGTTTTAGGGGGCCAGATCATGCTTTGCAGACCTGGATGCATATGGGCTGAAAGCAGTGTTATGATTCTTGGCTTCATACCAACTGTACGGTCTTATTCAACAAAATGAAAGAGGTTTGATGCATGGTTGTACTTGTAAAAATATCTATGAAATCCGAATTATAAACAAAAGATTTTTTCAATTTTTTTGACTGCCTTAACTTTGTTGGATACCCAAGACATCTTGTGATAATATTGCCCATTTTTTGTCCTGATAAGAACCTGCAACTATTACTAAATACTTCAATGTTCAAAATAGGCAAACAATCCTGTCATCTGTGTTTGTTACTGTAAGACTAACTTGTGTCTGAAGGAGTTCCTGGTGCAGCTGATCCATGAGGAGAAGTCCAAGGCAGAGGCACTCTATCAGGCGACCCCTGGCACACTGAGGACGGATATTACAGCAACTGAGTTGCTGGCCAATCCTCTCATCTTCTTCCGGAGGTGGATCGGCGAGGTGAGGACATCCATTATGAGGGATGAGCTTGACATTTCAATAGCAGTTTTGCGTGGCTATGGTTTAGTCCGTTCTTTTGTTGAGCATCATGTGGTACATGGCACCAATACATGTAGTGGCAAGATGGCCTTGATGTCTATCGCAGTGAAATTCAGTGTGTTATTATGGAGGGCAGAAATGTATTGTTATGGGTTTGAATCCCAGATCTGATTTGATTATTTCTTCATGCTCATGATTTTCACCTAAGTTGTTCGTGAGTAGGAGCAGACCTCATTCAGTGAGATCATGTTTAGATCAGCTTTGGGACTCTCTCACCCATCTCACTCATCTTACACACTTACTCATGTCTCACCCAACTCATCCACCAACCCACCCGTGTCACCCATGCACCGACCCTTTCCCTCACCCTCTCTCTCACTTACCCATCCTACCCATCATGCACCCACCCTTTCCCTCCCCCTCACTCACCCACTCACTTAACTCACTTATACCATCCTACCCATGCACCCACTCTTTCCCTCACCCACTCACTTAACCATCCCACCCACTCCCTCACCTTCTCACTCACTCACCCACCCACTCACCCACTCCCTCGCCCTCTTACTCACCCACCCAACCCACTCTTGCTCACCCACCCAATCATTCAACCGCTTGCTCACCCACTCGTTCACTTGCTCACTCACCCATCTCATTCACTCACATGTTTATTGCAGGGCTTCGTCAGTGTGTTGGACACGCCAGGAGTGATGTACATCTGGGACCAGTGCTTCATGCAGGGCTGGCAGGACTCTGTGCTCCTAAACACCTGCCTGTCCCTGGTGGAGCTGCTCAGACACAAGTTCATGAAGGCCAAGGACTACATGGACATGAAGGAGGTAGTGCACTTGCTCATGTGTAGTTGTAAATCAATCACTTGAACCTTTCACTAACTTAAAGGTAGAATAGGAAACAGTTTGATGGTTTCATTAATTTTGGTGAAGTTGAGGTCATAAATTTATTACATAAAACTTTCATTTCTAAGTGGTAGTTTTAAATACAGGTTGCCATTTTTACTTCAGTAATATATTCTTAGGCTATGAGTCATTCATGGCTTGGAAAATGTGATACAGTAATAAACTTCATTATCCCAAGCTTTTGTTAATATAGACACACTGCTTTGTTTTCCAGGTATTCCTGAATGAGCCATGCAAGCTGTACACGTGTGACCTCCAGGCTGCTTGGATACACCTGGAGAATGCCAAGGACTTGAATGATATACCATACCAGAACCGACAGAGGCCTATGTAAGTCACTCATACAGTCCCTTGGGAATATATACTGAACAGATTAAGAAAAGATTATCTCTGACAGAAAAAAACAAAGTGGCATTTCTTTTACTGTTCAGTATAGATGTACATTAGGTCTCTAGTATTTTATGCTACTTGTAATTGAAAATTAGCTGGTCACACTACATGACCTGGTTAATTCCATGTCATTATACCCTGGAAGTGTTACATGTTGCTCATAATATCAGTCACTGGTTTGACTCATCCAGACTATTACATACTTGGTTATGTTGCCGAAATATCACTGAGTATGGCATTAAAGAGTGAAAATAAACACTCAATTTGGCTGAGTAATATAGCTCCAATTCTTCCAGTGAATAGATGAAAGAAGAAACTGTTTCCTTGAATGTATGCCTGTTTCATTTTGAATTGATCCTATATGAATTATGGATGTGTTGGATTTAATTCAGGTCGTCTTACTTTGAAAGCAGATTTCAGAGAAAAAACATACCAATTAAGTCAATTTCAAAGTGTATAAGTAAGACCATGTGCTTAAAATGGCTGTTCCTCTTTGCAGCACTCCAGTGACAAGCAGAACTCCGCCTGTGGCCCCCACCCCCCATCCTGGTTTGCTCCACCCCTGCGGTATCAAGGAAATCAGGATTAAACTGATCATCCCAACCGAGTCTGTCAGCAGGGTATGTAGTAGGGCTGCAATGAATACACTATGTGGCAAAAATGATACATGTCACGAATATTTGGTAAAAATATGAATATCTATTCATGAATACAATATTGTATTTAAGTGATTGATGATCAATATTGAACACCCATGTTAACAAGTGATGAATTGTCACAGCAGTAACCAGTGATCTAATGACACTGAAATTTGGTAGATAATAATTATAGACAACAGTCCCATGTGCAGCCATGGCAGACTAACTTGGCGTGCACTATTGCAAGGCTAGTACATTTTCTATTCTTGCATATCTCACTTTGAAGAAAGACATAAGGGTAAACGCCCCTTAAAAATTGGAAGTATTTGTTCATATTTGGGTCTGGTGACCACAAATAATGAATTGAATTCATGAAGGGCTACAGTTCAATTCATTGAATATGCGAGTGAATCGTAACATCCAAAGTAAGTACATTTTGCATACAAGCCAAACTGAACCAATTTTTAACTTACCTTACCATAGGTCTTATGCATATTACCTCTAGCTTCGCTAAACGAGATCAGACAGTCGTTGATTCGCCATCCCCTCGATGGCTACCTCATGTAATCTACGAATGTAGTCACGGAAGTGACGTGATCTCTCCACTCGCGCGAGAGCGCAGAATCCAAAATTCACTTTTACCTTTAGCGTTCGTGCGAACGGACGTGTTGGTTTGCAGTTTTTTTGTTTTTTTTCCTACTGTGTGTAGTTTCAATAAAGTTGCTACTCCTTGGTAGGTATGGTTTGTATCCCCTCATTATGTATCAAAGTCAAGTCATACAAGCATTTAATGTGCTTACCTTGCTACCTCGTGTTGTTCTTTTCTCACTCAGGCTTGGCTTGGCCATGTCGGAGGTGAGAACGACATGGCGTCCATGAGGGTAGTTCATCTTGTTGGTGGTTTGCCCGTCATGTTTCTGCCCATGCTTGGTCATTTTCACTTGTGTTTTCGGTATTTAGCATACTTTTTTCTGCCATGAATTTCAGCGTAGCGAAGGCAGCCATTGTGGTTGTTATTTTTCGCTGCCCCGCACTTACGGGTGTGCCTATTTTTTACGTAGGGGTGCAACTACTTTCTACATTTTTATGTAGGGGGTTTTCCTCCTAGTATTGTATTAACATGTCGTCAAGTCGTGGTTTCTTGTCTGTTACAGTTCTGTGTATGACTCGACACTATTGTACTGTCTGCAAGGGGCAGAAATCAGCCAAGGACCCACATCCCTGGTGTCCGGATTGTGCGTCCGCTGTTTGTTCCATCGATAGTCGGTGCCTACACTGTCAAGCGTTATCTCTCACCGATTTCAAGACCTTTTTGGCGGTTCGGAGGAAACGTTTTACGCAACGTAAGAGAAGAATGTCGTCGCCAGCGTCTTCCTTGGGATCCTTACCTGACGACCAAGATCTACCACCGCCTTCAATACCACTATCAACGCCGAGTGTGGAGCGCTCATCTATTACGCCGGCGCGCTCCTCTCCAGAGCCTACGCGTTCGGACGCCTTTGTAGATTTATCTCACCCGGATGCCTTATCCCATCCTGAAGTTCAGAGGCTTCTGCGATCTCTCTTGACGCCGGGCGCTGCTGTACTCCCTACCTCGGTATCTACACCTTTACCAACGACAGCGCCTAGACTTACGCCAGCGCCGTTGCCTGTACCAGCGCCTCTGCCTGTCCCGGCGCCACTGCCTGTCCCGGCGCCTTTGTTTACATCAGCACCGGTGTTTTCGTCAGCGCTTATTCCGACGCCAGCGCCTATTCCGACGCCAGCGCCTGTACCAACGCCAGCGCCAATATTGTTGCCGGACCCTGCTCCTATAACTCCGTCTTATCGGATCCCCAGAGTGTCTCATACGCTGACTAAAGAAGAAATGTTACAGCGCCAGCTGGATGAAGAGCGCGCTCGTCGTTTAGAGGCTGAGCGCTCCCGGCGCAGATCTCGTTCTAGGTCCCCGAAGGGTCGGCGCTCTCGTTCTCCACACCGTAGCAGGCGCCGGCGCTCCCGGTCGGTTTCCCGCTCTCCAAGGCGCTCCTTAGAGGAAGACTCACGTACCAGAAGTAGACGTAGAGTGCGATCTCGGTCAAGATCACCACGACGTCTCTCTAGATCCCAGCGTTCGCGATCGCCGGAACCACTGCGGACTTCCGGCAAAGAATTTAACACTAAGAACTCTGCTTCCAACTCGAGTCAGCGACGAGAATCAACCTCTATTTCCTGGGAGGAACACGAGGAACAGTTCTTTTGCCCAGACTATGAGGAGGAACCTGGCAATGTTGGTGATAGTGATGGCACCTATCTTCCCTTAACTGCTGTCTTTGAGTGGATTGCCGACAGATTACCGGACTGTCCTTCCCCTTCTTCGGATTCAAACAACCCGGCGTCGATTCACTTGACTCCTGAGTTACTTATTCCACCACACCCTATGGTGGCGGATGCGATTACTTTGTTAGACTCGGACTTTGCGAAGTTATCCTTAAATCCGACCATCAAAGCGTCGAAGTCTAAGAAATCAGATTATAAAGTGCACAGTCTGGATTTTGCCGACAACGGGGCGGCGCTAGACGATTCAATTAAGAGGTTGTCAAGTTCAACTCCATCATCTTACAGAGTTCAGGATTCAAAGTTAGCAGCTGTTGATACTGAACTGAAACGTATGCTTAAACCTATCTCGGCGCTTGCGTCAGCCACCTCCGCTGCAGCCTTGGATTTGTCAGAGGATAATGCCTCGAGGGTGGATCATTTAACTACCATTTTTGCTTGGCAAGGCAGAGTACTCCATGACCTACTTGGACACTTACGTGCGGCGCTAGCCATGACTACTACTATGCGCCGATCTGGATTTTTAGATGCTTGTTCTTGGCAAGAGGAATTTAAACGTCAACTTCTTCGTGCACCATTTACGTCTAAGTTCCTCTTTGATGAAAAGATACCGTCGGTGTATAAACAACATGCCGAACTTACTAACACGGAAGTGGCGCTGTCAACTTTCGAGGCCTTGGGCTCTGCATTTCGTGGCCGAGCCAGGGGTAATGCCAAGAAAAGATATGTACCCAGGAGAGAGTCGATCCGTTCCTCGTTTGGGAGGGGACGAGGTCGTACCAAAGACTCAGATGTCCAGCGCAAGCCTCAAGAACGTGGCAGGGATGCCCCAGCTACGTCCGGTCGAGGTAGGGGCAAGCGTCCCTACTCCGGCCGCTGAAGCCATGGACTACTACGACTGGGACCTCCCACCCCCAGTCGTACCAGTTCATCCGACCCCTGTAGGTGGGAGACTAGGGATCTTCTGGGCCAACTGGACATTCCTGGAAGACCCGTTTGTTTGCAAGATCCTGAGAGCCGGCTACAAGCTACCACTAGCCAGAGCTCCGCCGTTGACTACCACTCCCCTGTCACGAGGGTACTCAATAGATCAACAGGTACTTATCCTAGAAAACATCAACATTTTATTAACAAAACATGCTATAGAGATAGTGTCAGAACCCCATCTCTCCCCGGGGTTCTATTCACCCATCTTCCTGATACCCAAGAAAGGTTCCACCAAAATGCGGATGATTCACAACATGGCGACTTTCAACAACCTGTATTTAGCCGAGCCCCCGCATTTCCGAATGACATCACTGGATCAGATCCGAGCCAAATTGTCACCCGGAGCTTGGATGGCCAGCCTAGATTTACAGGATGCTTACCTGCACGTTCCTGTATTCCCACGCCACAGGAAGTTCCTGCGTTTCATATTCAACGGAGTACACTACCAGTGGCGAGTGCTGCCGTTTGGAATTTCTACGGCCCCGTGGCTTTTCACTCGGGTCACACTGCCTGTCACCCGGTTTCTGCACCTCCGGGGGATAGACTTCGATCCTTACATCGACGATTGTTTTCTAAATCACTGCAATCCTCAGTTGCTACGCAAACAACTGGACTTCTCCACACGCCTACTTCAACAGTTGGGATGGATTATCAATTTCGAGAAGTCGCAACTGAAACCAACGCAGGAGTTAACGTTCATTGGGGGGTTGTTCCTGACTCGGCTCAATCTAGTCAGGGTCCCTCCCGATCGATGGCAGAAGATTCTCGCCTTTACGGATCGAGCTCTGTCCCTACCTCTCACCCTCAGAGAATGGCAGTCTCTGTTGGGCTTGTTGACGTCGGCGCAGGACCTCACCCTCAGAGGACGGCTTATGCTGCGCCCACTACAGAGGTTCCTATTACCATTCATTCGAGAGAACGACCTCCAGTCGTCATTTCTTCTACCCCCGCACCTGCATCAGTACCTCAGGTGGTGGACGGTAGAGTGGAACGTCTGCGCCGGTGTTTATTTGACAAACTTCAACCACGACCACGAATTGTTTGTAGACGCATCCCTCTTGGGATGGGGTGCTCATTTGAACGGCCAGACAACCTCAGGGCTGTGGTCAGACGCCGAAAAGGAGTGGCATATCAACAGCCTGGAGATGCAAGCAGTCATCCTAGCGGTTCGCCACTGGCTACCGGTCCTAACAGACTCCAGACTCCTGGTAGCGTCCGACAATTCCACGGTCGTGTGGGTGATTCACAATCAGGGTACAACCAGGTCCAAACAACTTCTGGACCAGATGTTCCTGTTAGCGGATCTGGTAGACAGCAACGGCATCGTGATCGCGGCTCGTCACATTCCCGGCTGCAAAAACATTCTGGCAGACGCCCTGTCGCGCCCCGGCAAACCATCCCCGACGGAGTGGATGCTTCATCCGGACGCATTTCGCCAGATTTGCTGGCAACTCGGGAGACCACTGGTAGATCTTTTTGCCACCAGTTTCAATCACCAGTTACCAACGTACGTATCTCCCGTGCCGGATCCACAGGCGTGGGCAGTCGACGCGATGTCTCTATCATGGGAAGGACTGGACGCATATGCGTTCCCTCCTCCAATTCTTCTCTCGGATGTAATCGCCAAGATCAGACTGACGCAGAACCTCCGACTGCTTTTGGTCGCACCTTGGTGGCCAGCCAGATCGTGGTTTCCCGATCTTCGACGGCTCGCCAGCGGAGACCCTTACAAACTTCCAGAGTGGTTGCATCTGCTTCGACATCCACACAGTCGACAGCTGCATCCGGATCCACGGCGATTCCATCTTCACGCATGGGTCATCTGCAGAGAGCATTAAAGGCTAAGGGCTACTCTGCGCACGTGGCGAACGTTATAGCTCGCGCGCATAGAGTTTCTACCCGTTCTTTATATGACGACAAATGGCGCTCTTTTGAGAATTTTTGCACACGAAGATCTCAAGATCCCATGGCAGCATCTCCTCAGTTTGTGGCACAGTTCCTTCTCTACCTACGGAACTCTAGACATCTCAAAGGCAGTACCTTAGGCACCTATTTGTCAGCTTTGAATTCTGTCCTTGCTATCAAGTCAGATTCACAGATCTCCAAGATACCGGAACTTATTGCGCTTCTCAAAGCTTTCAAGCTGGAAGACCAGAAGACCAAGTTTCGTCCTCCAGCTTGGGATCTTAATGTTGTCCTTCAACATCTCAGAGGGCCGCCGTACGAGCCATTAGAAGAAGCCTCCTTTGAACATCTTTCCAAGAAGACGGTTTTCTTACTATCATTGGCAACAGCGGCTAGAGTCAGCGAGATCCATGCTCTTGACGTTACTCAGATCCGATTTGAACAGTCAAGACACGGACGTGCTCATTTGGGTTTGCTTTGGGATTTTGTGGCTAAGAACCAGCTTCCCGGGCAGCCTAACAGGTTATTCTCCATCGCTCCTTTGTCTACGATCTTGGGTCATCATGACTTGGAGGAGGAGCTGCTATGTCCAGTCAGGGCTCTCAGATGCTATATTAAAAGGTCAGCCTCTAGGAGACGATCCCGCAAAAGGTTATTCATTCCCTTTGCCGTGTCCTGCAAAGGTGAAGTAAACAGAAATACTATTGCCCTCTGGCTCAGATCGACTATCCTGGCGGCCTATGACGACAAGCACCTGCCTCATCCGGTAGCAAGTAACCCGCACGAGATCAGGGCCTTGGCGTCTACGATGGCCCTCCATCGGAACTGCACAGTACCGCAGATCATGGAGGGCTGTTTCTGGAGGTCATCAACTGTCTTCGCATCCCACTACTTGAGGGACTTGGCAGTTGAAGACGTGGAGGGATTACAGTCATTTGGTCCATTGATGGTTGCTCAGCAACTTACCCGACCATCCGCCCATTAGGTAACTACACTTCTACTTACCTTTGGTCTTAAGATTAACCTCACCCCCAGGGTGCGTCGGTTTTTCTTTGGAGTTCTATTGGGTTGCTCTTTGTCCTGTTCCAGGTATTATCCTGAGACCGTTGACATTGGCTTTCCCGAGTTCTCCTGATGCATGTGCACTGTTTGCTGAGGGATGGTCCTCTGGAGTCCACACCACCATCCATCTGTCGAAGCCATATGCATAAGACCTATGGTAAGGTAAGTTAAAAATTTATTAAAATCTAAATATTTTAGATATTTAAATACTTACCTTACCATAGGGCGGTGACTCCCTCCCAACGCTGGATGCTCCTCCCCACTTTGGACTCTTCGGACCTTCCGGTTGACGGTAAAAGTGAATTTTGGATTCTGCGCTCTCGCGCGAGTGGAGAGATCACGTCACTTCCGTGACTACATTCGTAGATTACATGAGGTAGCCATCGAGGGGATGGCGAATCAACGACTGTCTGATCTCGTTTAGCGAAGCTAGAGGTAATATGCATAAGACCTATGGTAAGGTAAGTATTTAAATATCTAAAATATTTAGATTTTAATAATTTGCAGTATCTCAGCATCCACCCTCTGCTGTGCAAGATAGCAGTCATAGATTTAAGGCACAATGTTTTCAATGCCAGCTTTCTCTTTACATGTCAATTCAACAACTAGAATGTTAAAGTTGATTGTATGTTAAAGTTGACTAACAGGATCAGTTGGTAAGACTCACTGACATGGCCGAGGCACATCATCATATCCTGGTTGCTTTAATGAATGCTTATGATGTCAATCACTGGATTGTCTGGTGCAGACTCAGTTATTGTCTCAGATGACTGTCTTAGGCTGGAACGTTGCTGAATATAGTGTTTAAAGATGGATCAGAAATTCTTTAAGGCACACTTAAATTACGAGGGACATGCTCAGATATCTGAATGACGTACCCTCTGGTACTCTGTCAAGCATTTGATATGAAAAATATCAACCCTTGATATTTCAGGAGCCGTGGCTGGCTAGTGTTGACCCGAACCACCTTCGGCTCTTTATCGTTCTGTATTTTGGAAGTGTCAAGCTACGGTCAAGAATGTCACTACGAGCTATAGAAGTGACCAGCTTCCAGAACGATGCATACGGCAATGCTGTATATGAACTGCTGCTGCCTTTAGAGAAGTTTGTGTTTGAGAACCTGGACCTGTCCCAGTATGACGTAGAGCGGGAACTGGGAGCAAACCCCTACGCCACAGTTCGGTTGGAATACCACAGACCAGAAGTAATGCAAGGTGGGCAGGATTCAAGTTGTTCTGTGTTCAGTTTAGTTTTCTGAAGTGTTACTATAACCCCATTCACTTTGTCCCTTGGCTGTTTGTAATATACTATGCCAAAGGAAGTGAAGGGTCACCTGATCCTTTCATGTTTCTATACTCCTTTCTTGTCTTCTGTTGAATGACCCTTAATGTATGTTACAATTTTGTCTGATGTTTAGTCTTTACGGACTTTTGAACATGGATAAAAGTTTTGACTTGAAAATGTTTGAAAGGTCTTAAATATTTCCTTGATGAAAAGTTAGTGTGATTGGCTTTTACTGTATAAATATAATTCTCTGCACCTTGTATCAGCAAGGCTAATCGTAATTTGTTAATCTCCAAAACATGTTCTATCATAAATATGTCAGATGCGATGACTTTTTGCTTGAGCTATGTCTGTATGAAGCCTGGGCTATCTGTGTCTGCAGGCAAAAGTCCAGTGGCTGTCGGCTGGGCTCGCATTCCTCTGTTCCGCCAGGGAGCACCAAGTGGGCGTGTCTCAGCTGACCAGGCATGGGTGCTTCTAGCAGGGGATCATACCTTCAAGCTCCACCCAGGGGATACATCAGAACCTTTCACCACATCCATGCCAAAGACACCCTCTGAGAGGGGCGAAGGTAATTACTTGTACCCACAAATTCTGAATGAATGATATGAGTAGTGCTGTGAAAATACTATACATAAGACAACAGATTAACAAACAATAATCCTGATTCTTTGTACGCTTTCAGCGAAATGTTGGATATCAGTATTGACTGTGTCAAGTGTTAAAACATTTACGACTATTCACTGATGACCACTGATTGAAGATGTGGCTTTATTTTAGGTACAGACTCAAACGCTCTTTTGTTGTGTCATTCCATGTTTAGTCTCCAGCAACCCATGTTTATCGTAAGAGGTGACTAACAGGATTGGGTGGTCCAGTTTGCTGACTTGGCTGACACATGTCATTGTATCCTGATTGCATAGATCGATGTTATGTTGATCACTGGGATCATCTTGTCTTGGAAAATTAGCAAGTGTGGAATTAAACAACAAGCAAAACGAAACAAATTCCGAGTTGCACCGTGATTTTTGTGAGTTCACCTCAGCTGCTTTTGAGACAACAAGGTTCATTTGTTTTTGGGAGATGAATCGTTCTATGTAGAGTCCTCCAGTGAGCATAATGATAACATGAGCCAGTACTAATTGTTCTCCTCTTTTCAGGTCACCTGATTGGCTATGGCTGTGAACTGTCTGCGGTGGTGTATGACCCTCGTAATGAGCCACCTGACACACCCAGGCCCCTACCACAGGTTCCCCCAGTGGACACAAGACCAACCCCACGTCACATACCTCGTCACACCCCCAACCTCACCCCACGCATCACCCCTAGGCAACAACCGCCCAGGTAACACAAGACATATTGTCCTTGTTTCTATTGTTAACATGGTGTGTATGTTGTGTATCTTGTAACAATGTTGATACAATGTTGATGTAAAGATATGTTTCTTCCTGTTCATGTGTCCCAGGTTGTGTCATACCAAAAGACGTTAAAATATGGTAATTGTTAATCCCTGCCAGGGGCTCGGTATTAATGGGTACAACAAGGTCTGGTCGGCTTGCAGTCAGTATTCTGAATCTGAGTGGGGTATACATGCTTAAAGGTCACATGCAACGCTAAACACAACTTTGCAGATTCTGAAACAAATCAACAAAAATAACACATTTGCAGTGAAAATGTTCGCGGAGCTTGAAACAGTATGAAGAAGATAGATAGTTTATATGTATATGCCTGCCCGGAGTATGAGCAGTAGTCTAATCTTGGTTGTGTACACAAACAAGTAAATAATCTACTTGTTACATAAAAAAATTGCTGATTGTGGTAAGCAGCTTCTGTCACAGCGAAAACTCTGTGTCTGGTTTAATGACACCTATTTGTCTGCCTGCCTTTCTGCTAAAGACAACATGCCGTACACAGCTTCAGTCATTGACCACATGCAATTTGAACTTAACACCTATCAGGCTATTCGCCATAAACAAAATAAATTGATTTATGACTCGTGCATCCGAGTCCTGTCTCTGCCACATTATGTAATTAGGCAAGTGTGATACTTGTACACATGACATGTTTTTTGTCTGTGGGTTGCAAACAAAGTACATCCGTTTTTCTCGAATGACTGGATCTGACGGAAACTGGTGCAAACTCTTGTCAGTTTCAAGTCCTGCTTTGTACTTAGACGAATGAGAGTTTCCAGCCACGCAGCAGCTCACCATCTCTACTGAGATGATTTTTTATTGGATCGAATGCAAATTCAGAGAACATGTATTTGCAAAACCCAACATCTCTATATACATTATTTATGGATAACAACTTCTTCTAGTATATATGATTTTGTTTGACGGTATATGAATCCATACTGAAATGATGCATCAAATACAATGAAAGAAGTTGTTACCCAGGAAGAATCTTACTTTCTTATGACTCGCCATACTTCTAAAATGTCAATCAAACATATCTTATTTCTGTACACTCAATGAACCCACAGCATATCAGCAAAACAACCAGCCAATCGGAAACCATCGTTACACTTGAGTGCACACCCACTCTCTATGACTGGGTTCGGTCTCCCGAGGGCTTCGTTCTGAGGGAAATAAGCCCAAGTACAAAATATTGCACTTTTGAATCGCGATTGTGAGCTTAAAATTTTGTTTATTTGTTTTTTCACAAGCTGCAGTGTATATTATATGTCATGAATAAGTGATAATTGTGTATTAATTATGTTTGAAGTTTTGGTTGCATGTGACCTTTAACTGAGGCACGGTATCTTAGTGAACTAGCACTATAGATCCAGCTTCAGTCTGGACTAGTACAAGCAGCCACACATAGACACACATGTACATCATCATATGAGTGAAATATTCTTATGTGCAACGTTCATCCCCATTTCACCTCACCTGTTTATGTGTAGCAATACATTAACTCAAGGATTCCTGGTTAGATATTTGATTTCCTAATTTCAAAAAGTGATGAATCAGTTGTTAGGGTTTGTAATTAACTTTGATAATGTGTCATTGTACATGTAGGGTGTGGTCACTGTAGCATTATCATACAGCTAGAATATTGCTGAGCACAGTGTTAAACTTCATTAAGAAGATAAACAGATGATCAAGATTTATCCATTATGTAGTACAAGAATATTTTTATCAGATCAGTTGGTGGTTGATTCCCAAGGTTCTGTTTACTTTAATGCAGACAGACACCAAAGAAACCAACCCCACCACCAGTCATCCCTGACCCCAAGTCGCCGTCACCACCCATCACCGAGACCTCACCTGAGCCGGAGCCGGATGTTCCCCCCACCCCAACTGACCTGGATGAGGACTTTGAACCCTGGGTGGAACACCAGCCTAAAGCTGCCAAAACAGATCCAAAGCCTACACCAAATGACAACACTAAACCATTTGACCTCTATGTAGATGGCGTGCGATTCATTCCAGATAATGCTTCAATTGTAAAGGCAAGTACTGCACATCGTCAGTGCCACAATGGTTTGATAATATCTTGTTAGTTCATCTGTTGATACCATAAACTAACTTTTGTAACGAACCCAAATTTAGTGCAAATTTTAGTTTGTTGTAGCCATAGTTCATTATGCGGATTTCAACTATAATATGCAGCAAGAGGTAAGAACTAACACATTATCAGGGGTTCAAAAATATTGTGAAAAGCCACTAGCCACAGGGCAAGTGACTTCAAGAAAGTGACTTCTCCTGACTACTTTTCCACTTGCCCTGATTTTATGACACAATGCGTGATGTTAATGATTACTGGACTATTTATCGAACCAAACCTGTTAGTATAAAACTGAAGACCCTCTGTGAATTTTCTGAACATTTTTTCTTGACTACATATGAATAAAGCCTTCTTAAAACATTCTTAGGTGACAGGAAGAGTTCTACGAACTGGTGACATTAATGACATGTCTGACATCTTGGCCATACCTGACCTTGAGAGTCCTGCAAGGTCGCCACTGTTCGGGTACCGACTTACGGTCAACCCAGACAGCAAGATCGCTGACCCTAACATGCTTGTCCTCCTGAGAGTGTACACTGTGGACATCGTGACAGAGAGAATTGTTGTCATTGGTAGCTGCCTCCTTGGAGTCTTCAATGTTGTTGGGATGAACAAGGTAGGCACTCTGTGGATATCCTTGTTTTCTGGTCATATCAGTGGATTGTGTTGTCCTGTTCAATGATTTGTGATTACATGTCATATTCTTAAGGCATCTGTTCATCAAAGGTCTGTGCTGTATTCTCCACATGGCACAATATGTGAATCCCATTCGTAACATTTCCCACTGACAATTTCTTTTCAAGAAAGTTTAAAATGGAAGTTACCACAATATACCAGAGCTTTGAATTTCTCACAGATTTTAATCTGTTGAAATTTTTACCCATAAAAACATCAAATCATCCATAAATATTTTTGTGTGCATTAAATGAAAGATTACTGTTGATGACTGGATTTGATGTTTTACGGACTGCATCCATATAGCTTGAATATTGCTATGTGCTGTGTTGAAGAACAAACAAAACATGATAGGTATCACATGACATCATGAATGTATTTTCAGGGTAAATTGAGAATCGGGGGACATCAGCTGAGACTGAGGTCTGGAATGCCTGACACCAAGAGTGGGGTAAACACCCTGACCCCGGCTAGCCTGGACTCCGCCCCCATAGTTCCAGGCTGCTCTCTACTGGTCAGGCTGAGACCACATAGCCCGGTAGGTTGTACTTACTGTCACTCAGCCACTGGTGTATCTGTCAATGCACAGTGACCTTTAGAAACATCTGTTTTCATCTTTAAATGAAAGTATCTCTCATGGAAGATACTGCAATGTAATATTTTTACGACGGTATTACACTGGTGTAGAAACTGTAATACTGTTAGACGTGTGACATCTTAATGGTTTACAGTTATGATGTCACAATGCTAATACCTCTGTCACAGTGGTCTTAGACACTGCTTGACTTGCAGAAAGCTGAGCTCTAGGCAGTTTCGTCATACTCTAGGCAGTTTCTATCAATGTATGTTGGAGAGTAATAAACAGAATACTAAACTCACTTTCTTGAAATAACATATTTATTAAAGTTGTGAAAGATTACACATCAAACTCACTTCTGCTCCAGTGGTACCAAATCATTAAATCATTTATAAAAAATGGTATTACCAGGACGATCGTTTAGTATCCTTTATTTACAGTGCAGGTAGTTCATAATTATAATCAAGCCATAAAAATGATAAACTATGCATATATAATAAGATATCAAAGCCATTCAGTATAGTTGAGTGGGACTTCATTGACAAAAACGTTTGAAGCTTTTAACTTTGGCCCCCATACTTAGAAGTTGGATTAAACTTCTTAAAATGAATAGCTGTAGCTCTGTTATCAATTTGGCTACATTATCAGATGTTTGGCCCCCACAACATGTTTTGCAGGGGGTTATTAAAATGCATTCCTTCTGTCTGTCCGTCCAGGCACATTTGTCTTTTCTGGAGCAGAACTTCAAAGCCATTCACTATTTCTAAACCAGAAGACTGGACACATTGATTAGTCTGGTGCCTTTGGGTAATTTTTTTTTCCATGGCCACAACTTCAACTTTGACTGAATTTGGTGGGTTTGCTCTTTTCCTGAGCAGAACTGTGAAACTGTTCACTACTGCTAACCCAAACTTGGCACACAGATAGCTCTGATGGTATACTGGTGCCCTTTGGTAGTTTTGGAATTCTGAGTAATATATTTTTCAGCATTTCCATGGCAACAAGTTTGACTGAATTTGATGGTAGTGTTCTGTTCTGGAGCAGTGCTGTAAAACCTTTCAATATTTCTTCACCAAACTTGCACATGGATTAGTCTGGTGGTGGGTGTACCAGTGCCTTTTGTTAGTTTTGGAATTCTGAATAAAATATTTTCAGTATTCTCCTTCCACTTTGCCAAAACTTTTGACATCATCGTATCTCGTAGACATAATCATGAAGGGTATTTTGCCATTGTGGTGTATATTGATGACTTTGTGCTTTTGTTTCACTTTAGGGCCTGGTTGTCGTCAAGGCGACACGATCACCTGGTACATCTTTGTTGCTTGTGTTGAATTTTTAACTATTGCAATTGTAACAATTATGAATATAAAATGGAGTTAAAATAAAGTATATGGAATTCCTCATTTTCCAGTATGCAGATGATACCAATTTTAAACTTGAAGGATCTGAAAAGGGATTATCTGAATTCATCTATATTATTGTTTGTTACCATGTCAGGGTTAAATCTCAACTGTGATAAGACCATAGCAATATGGTTCGGCTCCAAACACAGTTCTAATGAGCAACTCTGTCCACATATACCTCTTCGTTGTTCAAAAGAACCATGCAAAATCCTGGGTATTAATTTTGCAACTAACCTCTATGAAATGATTTCACTGAACTTTGAAAAACAATTCTCAAAAATCAGAACAATACTATTTTCTTGGTTAAACAGATCTGTAACTTTCAGAGGCAGAGTTCTGATTATCCAATCACAGATTATACTCTTTTTGCACTCCTTTTCATGGCACTTCCCATCTAAGCGTGTTTTTTTCTCAAAAGTTTGAACACCATCCTTTTTAAGTTCATCTGGGGCGGCAAACATGATTGAAAGAAATATGTTAATAAATGACTCTTTAGGAATAGGAATGAAAAATATAGATATCAGATCTTTTTGCAAATATATTAAGATTAAATAGATCAGCAGACTATTCAAAGCAAAGGGATTATGGCAGCACTTCTTACTACAAACACTCTCGCCTTTTTCGGACATCGGTCTCTTTAAGTTTCAAAGAGATAAGCTTTTATCCTACTCCAAAAATGTTAAAAATTTGTTTCTGAAAGATGTTGCAGTATGCTACTCTTGTATCATTAAAACACATATAGAATGCATTAGAGAATCTATACACCTACCAATTTTTTAATTTTTTACCATATACTGATATTGGTTTGATCGTCCTATGGTATAAAAATGACTATGCAAGATGTTGTAACAGATATTGGTGACATGAAACCCTTTCAAATACTAAAAGAAGAATTCAGTCTTCATGACACATTTCTCCTATATCATACCGATTTTTGAAGTACATACCGAAACAATACCTTAATCTTACTAAGGCAATGCCTCGTTATAATGAACTAGCTGATACAGACGGGTCTATACTTCAACAACTATGTAACTCGGCTGACTGTAAATGTAACTATACACAGCAATGTGACAATCACACAATATTATTGGATAATCTTCAACTCAAGTAAGTGGGAATCTAGGCTTGATACTGCTTGCCCGATACTTTTGCGATGATTAATGCTGTTACCATAGAGTATAAAGCTAGGAACTTTCAATTCAAAATAATGCACAGAATAGTCTCAGCAAAGTAATTTCTTTGTTGAATAGGTATTAATCAAGATGACCTTATTACTTTATGTGCCAGAGAATAGAAACACTCGAGCATTTATTCTTCTTATTTGAAAAAAACTAAACATCTAATCTGTCAGTTTGTGAACTGATTAATTTGAAGACTGGTACTCACCTCTGTATATATATATATCATAAAATGATTACTAGGGGACCCTGAGGCAAGTGTATTAGTATACCACATTTTTATCATTACCAAGCATTGCATCAATAAAACAAGATACACCTCTGTAGAATTTAGTTTTTATCAACTTTTCTATTCCATAAAACATTACTAACATTTGAAAATTTTTGGTGAAGATCACTCAGATATCCAAAGAAAATGGTAATGTCTTTTTCAAAATGATCAAACCAACAAATTGACATAGTGAGTTTCTCTATGTAGTCTCATCTCTCCCTCTCTCTCTCTCTCTCTCTCCTTATCTCTCCATTTTGTGAAAACAAAATTACTTATGGTGAGCGAGATAAAAAAAAGAAAAGAAAGGAAAGCAGCATACAGGCTTCTTGCATACATCAGACCCCAATTTCTCGAAACAAACTGAAGTCTTGAGTTTTGCCTTAAGTTCGAGTTTTTACTCAAATTTGAGAAAATTCTTCTCCCAGAATGTACTGAAATTGATATTAAACTCAAAACAGTAGACAGTTTGAGTTTTGTGAATATATTGTTTAAGGTGTTTGAGCATTTATATGTAAAAAATGCACTTGAGTTAAAAATAAAGCAGTTTCAAATTGTCAAACTCAGTTTCAAATTTGAGTGAAAACTTAAGTTGGTGTCAAGAAATCGGGGCCTGGAAAATATATATTGTAACTCGTCTGATCTACATTCTCATCTCTGTTGGAAGTGCACTACCCAAGCTGAATGAGATGTTTTAGAATGTTAACATTCACCTAACCAAAGCAATACCAAATGTGCATGATATGCATCACGTCTAGTGTTCCCTGCTGTCATATTGGTTTAAGCAGCATAAACTTCAGACTCACTTAGTATATGTGATATCTTTCAGGAGCCAGTGGAGGCCCCCAAGTACACTGTAGGCTACTACAGGTCTATCGATTGTCACCCCAATGTGTCTGAGACACGCATCTTCCAGAGCTACGAGGATAACATGAAGTATCCAAAAACAGAGAGGGACATGGTAAAGAGACTGCAGACCATGGAGGGCATTACAGAGGGTAGGTCACTTGAAACCAAGTGTCTTTGTGGGTGGAGCCACACTTCTGTTCTGTTATAGTCCCACTGAAAGATGAGTAACATAATTCTGCATAATTCCTCAGCTTTCCATTGATTGTGTTCAAATGCAAAATAAATAACTAATTCTGTACAAAATCCCTTCTTAAGAATTTATTTTACTAAAAGAAAGCCCATAAACACAATTGGCTGATGTTACAAGTGATTATTGAAATATTTTTATTTTTCCTTATGCTTATTATGCTTATCTCCTTCCTCTATGCGAAGATAGTAGAACACTTGAAATGCCTTTTGAAGTGTCCTTCTTTGAAGCAGACATACAGTCACACTCACCCACGAGTAGTCTCCCTTTTCTGCCGATATCAGTCAAATGACCTGCCATTTTTGTCACTCCCTCCGATTTAAAAGCCCAACAAAAGAACTTACATTGAAATTCGACTTGCTGTAAGAGGGGCGGTTGGGAGGGCTTAATAAACTTTATTTAGAAAGTTACATGCTTCTTGCCCCAGGTCGGAGTGATGTGAGCCTGCTTAGCTGGTTGAAGGATCGCCTAGATATGAAGAAGCAGGCACCAGCTGCCCAGCCAGCCACCAACCTCAGCCTGTCTAGATGTGTACGCTACAGAACTAAGATGGGGCTGTACATCAAGATGAATCAGGCCTATGGCATGCCAGGTCAGTAGTATGATTGTGGTACAATTCATTCCAGAGATCCAGTGTTTAGAATCAAGCATGATAACATAGGCAACAACTGAAAAATGTTTGATGTAGTCAGATTTTCAGTTTTTGGATCAGGTTGGAGGGGACAAAACACCAATTCAAGGCCATAGTTAAACCCTCAAGGGGGAAACTAAGGAGATTAAAGGCATTATCCAAAAATCATTTCAGCTTCTAAGGCAGTTGTTAAGATTCCTCTTGTGTATTTTATCTTTGTTGTTGAATGTGTGAGGTCTCTAGAGATTGTGATAGTGTGAAAGAAAGAAATGCTCTCATCCCTAAATGGTTAGTTCAGTATTGGTAGTCGAGTATGCAAGGTTGTACAAAGATGACGAACCTTGGCCCTAAATTCTTGAAATAGGGAGTGAAAACCCTTAGGAGTAATTAGGGCTCCACTCTGTTTTCTGTGTCCTTAAAATCCATGTATGTTTTGTCTGATGCTGATGCTGTCAATGTCTCTGTCCTGACACAGATGACAGAGTCATACAGTGCTTTGTACGAGTGACCCCTGGACGCAAGGTGCAGGGGATGACTCCCACCAAGGAAGGGCATGGAAAGGAAGAGAAGTTTATCACAATGAAACATATCCCTGAGAGTTTTCTCCAGGCCCCAGCATGGGCTGATGACCCACAGGTAAGGGCTTTGTGGGGAGCTTTGTGACATCAGGTAGTTAAAGTATTGATGAGTGTGGTGATCTTGGTTCAAGTAGTAATCAACTGTGACTTGTTGATCATGTGTCATGGCTCCCATATAGTTGATCTTTTTTTGTTTTAATGGTGTTAGGATCTACACTGAACAATCTCATCTATTGCAATAAGATGTCTATCCACTAAAAGTGTTCCTGTTTGTTCATTATGTCACTATTGGCACTTTTTTTTCATATCCAGTGTCAATGACTTCCTGATCACAATAATGAAACTCACATACATCAGTGCTGACTAAACTTGCACTCTCTCCCAAACTGAGTCCTAATCCTTTGTTCATCCCCCAGGAGCTGCACCCATTCTATGACCAGTACAGCTGTCTGATAGTGCAGGTGTTTGGCCTGAAGATGATGTACCAGATGAAGCCAGACCACAAGACCCCAGGCAAACTCCTGACCCCAGAAGGAGGAGAGCTGGACTTGGATGAGGACAGTCTGCTTGGATGGGCAGTAGTGCCGCTGTTTGATGGGTCAGTTACTTTGTTGTAGTGATAAAAAGAATTTATAAAAGTTTATCAGAATTAAGAACTCTGAAGCTGGTCGAGGATTTGTTAACTTCTTAACAACTAGTGCTGATATATCTGGTACCAGGACACACAGAAGTGAAATTCTGTTTATATGTCAAGATGTTCTCCATTTTACACCCTCAGGGGCTCTTGTTTCAGTGTGTGAACATAACTATTGCCTTCAGTATAACTGGTATTGGTACATAACCAGTGTCTGGAATACAGAGTTGTGATAGCTTCACTGAAATCTTTCAAAATGAAAATGTTTCAGGTTATTTTGCTTCAGATGAACCCTTGATTTGAGGTAGAATTCAAACATTTTAGAATTCAAGAATTTCAGATTCTACTTGATAACTCTGTATAACATTGAAAAGTCATGTTAACCTGTCTGTATGTACCACCATATGTCAAGAGAGTCAGCATGAGAGAGTTTGAATCATGTTTTCAGGAACTCTGTGCTGAATGGTACCCATCGTGTTCCGATGCTGAAGGGGAAGCCAACAGAGGAGGTTCTGGACCAGCTGTCTACATCCTCTGCACAGACCGTGCTCGAGGGACAACGCTGGGATTCCAGCAACTCCTATGTAAGATCATTTGCGGCATAATTGATAACAATTACTTATGTATAGTTCACCATTGATACCAGGCATTGCATATTCATCATAAGACACTTGTTTCAGATATAATTTTGGTCTAGTATTTCATTTAGACAGCTGAGTATTATGAGAATCACTGTTATCATTTTTCTGGAAAATTTGGTAACACAGATTTGATCGATAATTTATCAGAGTCACTGCTACCATGTGTTTGTATGTGACAGTGAGGCTTGCGCCAGGAGAAAGTACTTACCCCTAAAATTCTAAAAACCAAAAACCTTGTGTCTATCCATAAGTCATCCATTGTATGCAGACTACAGACAAACATTTTGTGTTCTATGTCTGTGATGTACTTGTTTTTGAAAGGATATCCAGTTTTGTATGACATAGTTTCAATTTTTGCCACACATTTGATAACAAATCAGGGACTGCCATGAGTCTGGAATTGAATCCAAGCTGTCCCAGAGTATGATTCTAGGTGTATCAGTTCCTGTGTGTTAAACCCAGGTGGTCAACATGTTTCACCCCCGGCCCAACTAACACGCTGTGATGTACCTGAAATACTGTTAACCTCAGCGTATTCATTTTCTCATCTTACAAGACAGTGTTAGTGAATGTGTTCTCCATTTGCAGGAAGCTGGTAGTCTCAAGGTCACAATATGGGATGGACACTATGAATTCAAAGAAATTCCAGAGATGCCAGTAAGTTGACCTCAGAGTTTCAAAATCTGAATGAAATGGCATTATGAGACATGGCTTGCAGTGTCATACCTGTATAGTTTGTATACCATATTACAACGTTAAGAAAATACCTGTGCTCGTTTTTAAGGAAAGTACACCCAGCAGAAAATGGGTACTTGGTAGGATGTGATGACTGTTAACCTTCTACCACTTAACAGGCAGCTTCTGTTATCCAGGTTAATAATAATCAGACTGTAGTGCTTTGAGTGTGCCCCTCCATGGTGCAGAATTCAGCACATTACAAATGCCCATGTTATTGTCCCAAACTGCAACATGGAACAGGGTCTGTGTATTCAGCAGCACCCATATGTATATATGTATGTCCCACTTCTTGTTAACGCCATATCTCATGAACTGTTGTATCCATTGTTATCCCCCGGCATGTAAAGCGGGGGGATATAGTCGACGCCTCGTCTGTCCGTCCGTCCATCCATAATCATCTTGTTTCTGGAGCATAACTCAGAAACTGTTCAATATTTTTAGACCAAACTTGATAGAAGTAGTAATCTCAGCCTATGGTTGTGCCTTTTGCTATTTACAGATTTTTGGCATTTTTATTTTTTTGTTTTTCCATGGAACATTTTGGTGTTAGTCTTATGGTAGGGTGGGCTTCGTTTACGGAGCAAAACTCAAAGCCCGTTCAATATTTTTGTGCAGAACTTGGTAGATATATCAGTCAGAACCTGAAGTGGTGCCTTTTGCTATTTACAGGTTTTTGTGATATGTTATTTTCTCAGTTTTCATGGAAACGTTTCGGACTTAGTTTCAAAATGGAGGGATGGGCTTCGTTTCCGGAGCACAACTCACAAACCATTCAATATTTTTATGCAATACTTGGTAGATATGTGAGTCTGAACCTCTAGTGGTGCCTTTTGTTATTTACAGGTTTTTGTGATTTACTATTTTCTTGGTCTCCATGGAAACGTTCTGGACCTAGTCTGAAAAGTGAGAGGTGTGTTTCGTTTCCGGAGCACAACTCAAAAACTTCTTAATATTTATCAGTAAAACCTGGTAGATATGAGTGGCAGACCCCAGAGTGGTGCCTTTTGGTATTTACAGGTTTTTGTGATGTACTATTTTCTTGGTCTCCATGGAAACGTTCTGGACCTAGTCTGAAAAGTGAGAGGTGTGTTTCGTTTCCGGAGCACAACTCAAAAACTTCTTAATATTTGTCAGTAAAACCTGGTAGATATGAGTGGCAGACCCCAGAGTGGTGCCTTTTGGTATTTACAGGTTTTTGTGATTTATCATTTTCTTGGTTTCCATGGAAACGTTTAGACTTAGTCTCAAAATGGAGGTATGGGCTTCGTTTCCGGAGCAGAACTCAAATCCCATTCAATATTTTTAAATTTGGTAGATATATCAGTCAGAACCTATAGTGGTGCCTTTTGCTATGTACAGGATCTTGTGATTTATTATTTTCTCTGTTTCCATGGAAACGTTTCAGACTTAGTCTGAAAAGTGAGAGCAGAACTCAAAAACTTCTTAATGTCTGTTAGTAAAACTTTCTAGATATGTGTGGCAGACCCCAAAGTGGTGCCTTTTGGTTTTTAAAGGTCTTTGTGATGTATTTTTTTTCTTGGTTTCCATGGAAACGTTGCGGACTTAGTCTCAAAATGGAAGGGTGGGCTTCGTTCCCAGAGCACAACTCAAAAACAATTTCATATCTTTCAACAGATCTTGGCAGATATATGAGACAGATCTTGAAATTGTGACTTTGCTGGTTACAGATATATGGCATTTATAATTTTCATGAATTCCATGGAAACAATTCAAACTTAGTCTAAAAAGACAATGAGTAACTCTCAGATTATTTGTCCTTTCAAACAATGTGGGGGCTGGGGGGATATGTCATCTTCTGATGACACTTGTCTTCAAATTTGGGGACAGTCTACAGTAAGGCATTACACAGAAACAAGTCAATTTTGGTGACCTTATTTTCAAGGTCACCATGACACTTTGATCACTTTTCAAACTCTGTTGTCTTCAAATTTGGTGACAGTTTTCATTAGGGCATTAGTTGATTTTCGTGACCTTGACTTTACTTTCAAGGTTATCATGACACTTTGACCTATGTTCAAACTTATGTTAATGTGATATCTCACGGACTGTTACTCCCAATGTCTTCAAATTTGGTCAAAGCCTACATTGGGGGACTATGCAGACACCAGATAATTTGGGTGACCATGACCTTATCTTCAAGGTCACCAAGACACTTTGACCACTTTTGAAACTTATGTAAAGGCAATATCTCATAAAACATTGCACCCAATGTCTTCAAAATTTTGACAGCCAATGCTGGGTAATTGCCAGGCTATTCAGACATCTTGTATGTGACCAAAAAATAAAAAGTAGTGAATATGTTGTAAATATTTCGTTCTTCTTCAGCGGTGGGGCACATTGCCATATTATTGGCAAACACTTGTAATTACCAAGCATAGTGGCTGATAATATGAAAAGTAATCCATGCTGTCTGGATACGATTGCATTAATTAGGTATGGATCTCATACAAATCCATCAATAGAAAGATAACTTTATATCTCCAGGTCTACGAGAACCTGTTGGAGGAGGTGGGTGACATCACTGCCTACCATGAGGCGCAGCAGCTGAAGGTGGGCCGTCACCTCAACAGCATCGTCATCGAGGCTCTGGAGCCTAAGTACCGCAAACAGGGCATCAAGGGCGCCGTGTACAAGAAAGAACTGGAGTTCTTCGAGGATCTACTCACCAAAAGATTTTATGATCTCATGGTAAGCTGCTACATGTGCTTGTGGTACATTGAATATCAGGAGTACACTTGTATGTTGGTGTCAGAAAGTAGTAAAAATCTTGGACATTCTTCACTTGGTCTCACCTCAAACATAAAGCAGGGATATAGCTGATGGGCTGGTCGAAGAGGATTTGATATCAGTTCACTCACTTTCTAGGAGATATAGAAGTGACAGTGATTATGTAGTCTCAGTTACAAACACTGATGTAAATCTTTCAATTATCACTTGATTATATTCATGCTGACATAATAAAGCTGGAATACTGTCATTTGTGGAATGAAAGAATCACTCACTCACTCAGTGTGTCAATCACTCGACCACTTGCCCAGCCACCTACCAAATCGCTCACTCACTCACCCAGAAGTCCATTACTCACTCATATTGTTACCTTCAGGAGAACGCTCTGATGACATCTGGCATGGGACCACTGTGATAGACGAAGGTGGCCAAGAAGTTCTCCCACTTGCTGTGGGTGATGCCCTGACCCAACAATGGACCACTGTGATATTTAGAGAGACAGCAACAGTCCCAGGGATCACCACCATGTATCATAGGTGCAGCTCCCTCCTAATGGCTACATATAGGGCTAACATTTATCATTGCCATGGGATGGACAGCATACTGTCTCAAATCACTAAGTTAGATTAGGACTAATTGGGTATGGAAATATTGGATACAGCTTTGATCACCGTGAAAACAGGGTCCTCATTCTATTTCACCAGGAAATAGACACATATATCTGTGGCAGTTCAGACATTCGACATGGAAGAAAGCATTGAGGATTGGTCATATTGCCTAAATCATTGACATACTGATGAATTGTATTGTATTTGCATGACTGAAGTTGTGATCCCTGTTTCTGTATATATGTATGAGTGCGTGGATGGATGGAGGCCAGAATATTTGGAATTTATTGACGAAATTCATAGAAGAAATGTGTTTGCCTTGATTGTAGCTTCTCCCTTTCATAGCAGAATGTTGTATATCATCCAGCTTTTAAACAGAAAAATATCATGTCACTAGCAAACATTCTGGCTGTCATATTAACTTTAGATGTAAGAGTTTTCATATTAACTTTAGATATGAGAGTTTGACTTGAAGTAATGAGCAGCAGGTTACACAAACTGTTCCTAGTTTATGATGGAATAATATCCATGGAAACTCAACATCTCATAAAACAATATGTCTTAAGTTTCACCTCAATAGAAAATTTGAAACTGTGTGAGTCACCTATAACCAGATTTGCTTTTCTGAATCTTTCAGATGGCTTTTCATCATCAAATATTTCCTGTCTAAACATTACAGTCTAATCTAAATTGGTATTTGAGCACTTTTTTTAATTTTTCTTTAATGTGACCTTTAGGTACTAAGCTCAGAATACACTCATGGTGGTAGTTAAATGGTTTAGAAAACATATCAGTATATTTTTTCATTTACCTGTTTAAAGTATTTATCACATCCATGTGGTGTCCGTTCAGGTCTCCTGTGTCAAGAATGCTTCTAAACTGTGGAAATATTGTCAGTGCCAGCCAAAGTATTATACTGGCTAGTTTTAAGTGCTATTTTTTCACTGCATACTGGGTCACTGAGAGAATGTGTGGTTTGTTGTAGTATTTCATGTGCATGAACAGTTCATTTAAACACTGAGGATTGTACATCAGTGTTGTTATTTTGATTTTAGAAATTTTATTAGTATAGACAATCAAGGGCTTGTTGTTATGTTGTGGTTTTAGCATTGGTACAATATTAACAACCACAGTGTTTCAGTACATTCATGCAAATATCTTCTCCCACTGTTTCATGGACACTTTACTTACTTGAGGTATTAGAGAAAATCTGGTAAATCCCACCATAGGCTGTGTTGGAAGGCCAACAATGTGATTGGCTTACCTACGGTAATATACAATGCACATTTACTGGTATGTATCAAATTCATATGTCTTTAAAGCAAACAACACATGGCAAACTAAAGTTTGACAACACATGTTGACAATCTTGACTTTGAGATTGTGAACATTCCAACAACTCGCCACCAACACCAATTTCAGACTTATCAAACTGCTGTTGAGAAATAGGATCATTCTCTATTCTCACCACCTTTTCCATCAAACTTTCAGTGTTGTCAAATTCAAGTTTGACATGTGAAGTGTTTTCAGACATGGCTCAACAAAGATAGCATGGTTGGATTCCCAATGCTCTAGGTCACCTGTCACATGGTGTGTGGTTCTAACCATGGTATTCATGGAGTGTAGTGTTAGCTCTGTGGATGCAGTAGGGTAATATTCGTGGTATTTAAAGGCTCAGCAGAAACATTACAGCCACAAGCTGTCTGGAAATGTTACCATTGGTAGCAATACATCCAAGGAGAGAAACAGTCTGTGACTATACACCACTGCTTCAAAGACTGCTTAGATGAAACAATTCTGGCAGCCTTACTCATCTAACATAAGTATACTGTAATAATATCAAACACATTGTTAGTTGGCTGAACCTGTATTTGGCAGTTATTCTTATCAGTTAATAACCAGCAGGACTTAGCTGTAGTTTAAAAAAGAACTGGCACTTGAATAGCAATGTTGAACTATGAGTTAATAACAAGTAATAATACTAAGAATAGAGCATGATTCACTCATGTAAACATGAATTCGCCAAACTACATCAAACTTCCAATATTGTTGCCAACAATGTTTATAGTATGGTAGAAATGTGTAGAAACCATCATGAATGGTTTTCTAACTGCTGCCGAAACCAAATGCAGGATTGAGCTATGGCAGGTTATTTAATTTAGGACATTTATATTCACTCTCATCGTCATGTGTCATGTTAATTGATGGTTTTGTTGATCAGCATTGCTTTGTTGATAAAGATCGATGCCAGTCAATGACTTGGTTCTCATCTTCAAATTAGTTGATGTTGTAATTTGTGCCTTGTGAAACTTAACTATTACTAGGGCAGGAATTACTGGTCGCATTGATATATATCACTAAGAGTTACCGCAGACAACTGAAATGCAAATAGCTGAGACAAACTTTCAAGGACTGCTAATTTTGAGAAGTGTTGTACCCCTTTAACACTGTATTTATTGTTGGAAAAAAAAAATATTTTGGTCATAGTTTTAATTAACTTTATCTGGTTTTAATTCTAGCTGAAAATATGTTTTGTCTGCCCTTCAGGAATGTCAAGTGGTTGGTCCCTTAGCTCTAGTGCATTTTGTATGTAATGTTATCAGCTGTTGTTTAGTGCCGTAGAGTGTGTGGTTTTAGTGTCAGTGGTTAATACTAGGCAGATGTTTTCAACAATGCCTCGAGTCCCAAACAGGTGCTGGTTTACAGTGGATGTGTATAAATGCTATAGATGTAAACATTATTTTGGTACATAGTTGGATTCATCAGGATTGAAACATGTTTTAACAATAGGTAGTAGTCAAATACCACAGGAATTTGTATCAGCATGAATCAACTTTATGAAACTTCTAACAATATCAAATCCATTTTGCAGAGAGACTTTAGTTAGAACAGGAGAGAGCGTTTGAGTGGAGGGGAGGGGAGGGGGGGGGGGGTGTGTATTTTGTCTTAAGGTTTATTTGGTTGTTAACAGGTTCAAAACCATTATTCTTCATTGGAAATGTGTCTGATTTCGTTATAAAAATCATTCTGATTTTTTGTATTGTTAGGTCTGTTCACCAAGCAAAGGAAATGTAAGGCCTCAATATCATGTCTGTTTTGCAATGTGAACTTGTGTCAGTATCATGTCTATTTTGCATCATGAACTTGTGTCAGTATCATGTCCATTTTGCATCATGAACTTGTGTCAATCTCATGTCCATTTTGCATCATGAACGTGTGTCAATGTCTTTGTCCATCTTGCAATGTGGACTTGTCAATATAAAGGCCATTTTTCATCATGAACTTGTGCCAATATCATATCCTTTTTGTACTGAAATTTGTCTAGACTTGTTTATTTTGTGGCAACTCAGCCTCAGAACGAGGCAGTGATGCATAGTGCTATAGTGTACGAACCTTTTGTTTTGACATAAAGCTGTGATTTTATCGACTATTGATGCATAGCATTTCAGCATATTTTATGTATTTATTACGCCAAACCTTGATAAAGTTCAGATCCTTGCCAACTGTAAAGTATAACTATAATTGTGACAGTACGATTACTGTGAATATTGTTCATATCACTACAATGTACATTGTTCCCAATAATAAAGTATTATTCAACACCCCTGATGGATTTTCATTGTCGTGTTTTTGTTGTGTATGCTGCACTCATCAATGCTTTAATGATATCATTATGGTGGGAAAATAATAAGTAATAATTATTAGGATCATACAATCCAGTGATTGACATCATGAGCATCTATATACTTCACTGGGATTTGATGACATGCATCATCCAAGTCACTAAACCTGTGTAGCTGATCCCATCAGTAAACCTCCTATCACAAAATGATCAGAAGAGTGAGTCATCAATTATCAAGAAACAATGTCACTGTCAGCAATATTACAGCTTGGTACAAGTGTCCTTTGAACATGTTGCACTTTATTCAAGACTTCTTGTCTCCATACTCCTACCATATGTGTCTGGGGTCAGCACAGAATGTTCACAGGGATCTGATACGGTGTACAGATTAGTGGGAACACTGTTCATAGAATAGGATTGGTGGAGTAGCCAAGATGGTTCTCTTGTGCCGAAAACCTGGGTTCGATTCCCCACATGACTACAGTGTGTGAACCCCATTGCTGGAGCCCCTCTCGTGAAATTGCTGAAATATTGCTAAAAGTGGCATAAAACTAAACTCACTGCTGATAGAATCCTCCTGCAGTGCTGTCATCCGCCTTTCATATAAATAAATGCCCTGACTTGTCATTGTCCTTAATGTCTATTTCAACCATAAAACCTGGAATTGGCTATTGCATGTTTTATTTATATCTTCATATTCATCAAAGCAAGACTTCACACCTTAGTTATCATAAAGTCTTTCTATAAAATGTACATATTCTAAAGACATAATTTACAATAAACACAGGAAATCAGTTTTGGCATTTACTTTTTAGAGTGTTAAAAACAGCCAGAAGCTCAAGGCAAACATTTAATTCTAACCAAACAAGAAAGAAAATGATCATTCCTGTAGAACAAATATTGACTGTCACCTGTACAGAAAGAAAGTTGCTGAATTCAACAGATACTTGTCCTAAAAATGTTTTGTACATGATTCCATATATATATGCATAAAAACATGAGACAACTGGCCATCATCTTCTGAAAATATTACTGTTGACATTGTTGTGACAGGTTTGTCACTTTGTCAAATATACATGATGGGTTGTCCATTTCATAACATTCACTACCACAGCATTTCCACATGCAGGTGAAGATCAATACATGATCAGCTTTATGTACACAGATATTTACAAAATGCTTTCTCAAAATAATGTTATGTTACAGGTATCTGTAAATATATAACACTTATATTTTAATACAGATTTGTTTATCTTTCCACTATACACAACAGTGAATATCATGTTAAGTGGATATTATTTGACATATTTCATTGCCTCATGAAACTGGATGCTGACTGTCATAGGTGGTGCATTGATAAAATCTGTACATATAAATATTCATACATTTATCAAACACAGAGACACGCGTTAAGACATCTGTTGCATCAAACTTTATCACTTGTTAGAAAGTGTCCTTAAACTTACAAAACTCAAAGTGAGTTCTTAAAAAAGAAATGGCAAATAAATCTTTGATTTGTCAAAAAAAATAATGGCCATATTTTACCCATCTTTCATTACAAAAGAAAATGGGCAGCAGGTGGAGTTATACACAATATCCCTGTAGATGTCGGCCATGTTGGTCTAGTCCTGTTCCTTGTCCCTCTGATCCTCTTCTTCCTTTAGGGAGTCCATAGCTGTCTTCCAGTGATGCAGCTTCACCGACACATGCACCTCTAGGGGAGGAGGTGGAACATCCTCTCCCTCTTCTGCTGTTGGTGTTGGTGCTGTGACCTTGCCCTTCTTGCCACCATCTTTCTTATCACCATCCTTGACCTTGCCCCCTGCTTTCCCTGCATCTGTAGAAGGGAGATAACTTGATGAGCAAAAGCAATAATTTGAATGGATTACATGCCATATTGATGAACTTTTAATATAAACAGAGATATAACAGAGATCATTCTTACCAAACAGGAAAAAAACACAATTACTTTGACTTTTACAAGTCCAAGCAAACCATGGAATAAAAGGCAGGCAGCTTATATTTTTAAATCTCCATGGGTAGCTTACCTTTCCCTTTGTCTCTCTTGATGGCTGAGGATGACTTTGTATTCTTTTTATCTTTCAGATCCTTATCCTTCTTACTCTCCTGCAACAGTGAATGAGTGAGGTTATTAATGTTGCAGAAATATTCTCGTTCTCCTTGCCCAAGGGTTGTTGACACAGATCAAGGCAGCCAGTACAATCAGCCAGATTCAACAGTCTAAAGTGCCATGGCACCTCGGCTTGCTTACAAATTAACTCTATATTTATCAAAAATCAGGAATAGGAATGGAACGTCTTCTGAACGATTGTCTGGCACATTATCTATAAGGTCACCTCACATCAAATAAGGTCTCAGTAGAAGACAGTGGTAATGCTACAGACCTTTCTACCAAGTTCGGGTGACTCAGTGCAGACTGTTGATGCAGCTGTCTCCACTCCCCCTTGAGAGAACACTGACACCACCTCAAAGTCCCCCTCTAGGAAGTCGTCCAGCTGGACATGAAACGTAGCCAGAGTGGTCAGCTGGGGTTCTGTCCGCCTCAGTTCAGCCTCGGGCTCTTTCTTCTTCTTCTTTTTATCCTCTTTCTTAGGCTCAGGCTGAGAGATGGAGGACATATGTTATTATACAATTATGCATAACAACTGAAATTATAAAAAAAAATAAAATTTAAATTCTAACGAGGATGAACTGGAGGTGAATTATTTGCAAATTTTTAAAAACACATAAAACATATACTGTTTACCATACAGTGATTTGATTATTCAATGAAATTCTAGATATACCACAGAAACACATTTACTATCATGTCAGTTTTCTCCATTATGCCTGTTTCCTCATAAGAGCAAAATTGTCAGCTTGCCATTGAAATTAGTCTTATATCTGGGGGTAAAATACCAGTTCATGGACTTCCAGAAGCTAACACTGATAGTCCCCAAGCCTCTCATTTCACCCCATGGGGATTCCGGGGTGCTGTTGTACTAAACAATCTCAGCACTAAGCCTACCTTTAGTCTAAGTTAAGGTGCACAAGTTATTACATACAGTCACCTTAGCACAAAGATCACATTGAACACTGGTTCTAACCTAGGGCCTACTCAGATTTCTTAAGCTCTAGCTCTTAGCACTAACATAGCATAACATTTGTCATACAATAACATTAACTAAAGAGGGAACCACTGTCATTATTTATGAACAGATTGGACATTGCTCATATAATCTATAGACTGTCTTGTCATTTACCGACTTTTATCATATAGCTATAACAGTGATGACCTAAGCAAATAGAAAAATTGAACAAACAATCAAACAAATTTCAGGTCAGCTTTGAATGACCTCCTCACCTGCATCTGGCACACCAACCTACGTCATACAGCATAGCAAATGTCATGAACAAAAAAGCTGCTGATCCATCACAAAAGCTAAAATTAGGTGGCAATTCTCCCCTAAAGTTCCAGACCACCCTTGTAAACTCAACCACCTGTGAAGGTCCAGGGTAGAATAGGTCTTCAGCAACCCATGCTTGCCATAACAGGCGACTAACCAGATCGGGTGGTCAGGCTTGCTGACTTTCTTTGACACAAGTCAACAGTTCACAATTGTGCAGATCAATGTTCATGCTGTCAATCACTGGATTGTCTGGTCCAGACTCAATTATCTACAGACCACCACCATATAGTGGGAGTATTGCTGAATACAGCATAAAACTGAACTCACTCACTCACTCACTGTAAATTCAACCATGTACAGTAGCAGCTGTGGAAACCGGTATCTGTCCTATCCGGCAAGTTGTTAACACCATCATAAATTTTCAGTCCCATCTGTGGCTTGTACATATATCATCAGCTCCACAATCCACAACCAGATTATTTCTTCAGCCCCAATGAGTGCCGGTTTAGGCAGCTTACACTGTATGTTAGGATATCAGTAGCTTTAGATCTTTTCACCCTTCGCTACAATAAGTTAACAATAGCCTGATTCCACCCTGTGATGCATTTCTGGTGTTCCCTGTCATGATGTTGCTGGAATATTGCTGACAGCAGCATAAAATCCATCAAGCTGACATTCTCACTCACACCCATGACATTTTGCATATTCTGACATAGAACTAATGACACCCTGGAATATTGCTAAAAGTGGAATACTCATTTCACTCACTAACACACTTCATGAGGATATTTTAGTGTGACATTTCTCACCTTGCCCTTTTTATCTCCCTTGGCATTCTTGTCATCCTTGCCCTTCTTGACTGACCCAGCCACACTGGCCCTGTCTCCATCCTCCTCCTCCAGGGGATAGCACAGAACCTGCAGTCAACATGTCTTCACTTTAAAATCAGTCTTAAAAAATCACGCTAGGAGAGCTAAAAAGTTTACCATCTCTCATCACACTTGGAAAAGGCATTACATTTAACCAGGTCCCAAACTAAATTAATTTCCACTGTGGGGTCCCTAGCAAATAATCAGTTGCAGGAACTATACCTGGAGATTGTATCAGCAATGTTGGATATGACAAAGTAATGGATATGACTTCATCTTAAATTACCCATTCTAACATACCACATCCTTTTTCCAAAAATTGCACTCTGTTAAAAGGACAATGGTGCCATTTGCAAGGTTACAATGTCTCTTGTAGAACCTGTAAAGTATCCTTTCATGCAACACTCCCATTCCATTCCATTCTCAGCAGCTTAAACATCCCCATTTTAGCACTAACATTTACAAATTAGCATATGTTTCTTTCAAAAAACTGTTTGTGTTCAACTGTATACAAGGGAGGGATGGGATTTACTAAGTTTGTCCAGATCTACTTACAGGCATGTATCCAGCCACAAGTTTGCAGCAAATGTTGACAAATCAATTCCCACATAGAACTAAACAGACTGAATAAAAAAAAAAAAAAAGTTTTCTCTAAATTGAGAGACATGGTCACTCAGTCTGAAATCTCAGATAAGTCTCTGGACTATGTCAGGCCATTAACAAAGTATCATAGGGTGACTCCAGAACATGCTATGTGAACTGACCACTTGCTCTACCACCGAGAAGTCCATGCCCTTGCTGAAGAAGTCCCTCAGATTGTGCAGGTCATCCCGGACCTGAGTGCTTGACCAGTTGACCTCTATCTCCTCTGCCCAAGGCAGACCTTCTGTTCTCAGAGGACCAAGTTTCATCTGGCACTGGACTGGCTCGATCCGTGCTGTGTCATCCTCATTGAAGTCATCCGCCAAAGATTCTCCGCCAAGTACAGACAAAGGGGCTGCTGCACAGAGAAAGAGATGATTACCATATATGACCATAGGTAAGCCAATCTCATAGACAAGCTGTGGTCCTAACCTGACCCTTAAAATCAGTATGTGGAAATATACGAAGCAGAAGCAATTCATTTAACTGAGCTTTTTCCTGTGAAAGTATAAATAGTATACTGATAATGAATGAAACAAAACAAAACAAAACACAAAAGAACGATTCAAGCTGTTGGATGTCCTTAGAAAAGGGAGGTAACTCATCATGGCAGTGAACATGGTAACGGACAAAAGTTGTCTAATTCAAACTGCTTCACAATCTGGATAAATGCTTCAGTGCCTTAGCCAGTCCTTAATAGACAGATTTCATTGTACTGCTCAAAAGAAGACAAGGACCACCTGATTCTTCAAATGTTGAGACAGATTAACTTCAGTTATGTGAAAGAATTTAGTGGTCTTTCTGTTGGTAGCATACAACAATTAGTACTATCAGAAAACAAACTGAATAAGCATGGTCCCAGAAATATGGGGAAAATATGCTTATGAAGTGACTCAACTGAAACCACTTTCAATAAAACTCTACTCTTTGAATACTCATTAAAGTACCTGCTGGTATTTTCTCAAAAGTACAGTAGAGTCTGTCTAAGCCAGCTCTCATTGGGACTGAAGAAATGATCCGGTTTAGACAATGTGCTGGATTGTAGATCTGATGGTAAATGTACAAGCCACAGTTGGGCCTGAGATTTTATGCCAGTGTTGACAACTTGCCGGATTGGACAGATGCCATTTTTTACAGCTTCCACTGTATACTTTCTAACATTCCGATAAAAGTGATTGCAAATGAGTTATAGATTAAGAGATATTTAAAGTTCATGAATACAGGATAGTTCTAGCTAACAAATTCTCAAGAATCATGTTGAATCCCCATGTTGCAGTTAAGTTACCTGTCAATTCTTGCACTGTCTCAAGGTCTGGTTTACTTGTGAAGCAGACACTCTTTTCTTGCTGGCTGTTTGACCTTTCACCTTGTGACCCAACACCAAGGTCAGACTGATGAACAAAGAAAGAAAAAGTTGGACTAAATTCATTTAAATTCACTGTTCTGCATAATAAGCCCTTATACTACTGAAAAACATTTGTTTTAACTACTCCACACATCAAAACTTGACAGTGTGCTATGAATTAAGAGTTTTCCAAACTGTTTGTCACCATATTTCCTTGATTTCAATGTCTATTCCGATGTTTCCATTTAGACCTACTGTGTCTAATCATTAAGATCATGATAGAGGATTCTGTGCATGAAAACAACATGGCATTTAATGAAGATGTCTTTACTCTGAAACCCTATGAATATTCAAGGCTTGGCTTTGAAAGAAAGAAGCAGAATTCAAATGGACCTGAAACTGATGAAGATCATTAAGGGCATTGTTTCAGATTTTATTATGCCTGATATCCTAAAAGTCAAGACCCTTCCCTATTCAACATATGTTACATTTGGGATTACACTTACTAAGTAAAGTACAAATTCTAGTATTTTTCTGTTTAGTTGAGTCCCATCTGGGCTTCGAACCCACAAACAGATGGGACTAAACTGAAAAAAAAGTACTAAAATATGTACTTAACTAAGAAAGCGTAATCCTTATATAACATGTTACATTTGACCACTTTCTAAACGGCACTGTGTAATTATACCTTCACTATTTCTTGTCATATTTATGAGGGGCAGTATGATAGCCTGGTGCTTCAAGTGTCTGTTCATCATGTCAAAGACGTGAATTCCCGACGTTATACTTCTGGAATGTTGCTAAAAACCATACTCATTCACATATTTCTGATGACTTTCCATGTTGGACTTGAACATTGTTTTCATGGACTTCTCCATAAACTTGTATTTCCTTTTTGACCCTCCCTCAAGACCCTCTTGATACACAGATCTATCCTGGAGCCACTTGTACCTGGTACTGAAACAACTGATCTGATGCTCACCAAGTCAGGGGAGGCTCCCAGCTCCCGTCCTTCCATCCCCGGCAAGAGGGGTATCTCTGTGACATCATCTGGGACATGCAACACCTCCGCCTTGGTGCCGGAATCCTCCAAGAACATAAACTCCACGTAGTACGTCCTCTCTACAATTGGGAACTCAGGCTGCTCCTCTGGGTTCTACAATAAAGTTGGAGTAAGTAAGAGACAAATGTTATATGTTGTAGCAATATCTATGTAATGACTGAAACAAATTTCAATTTGCCAAGGTATTTCCCTTGAAATTTTTAAACCAAATAACAAATACAACAGCTGTTTGACCACACTAAGAATAGCTTGTGCTTGTCATGTGTCTGCCATTTGGTCAGAAACATGTGACTTTTTTCCATTGGGGAGAGTATAAAGGATGTATTCTTCAAATTTGGAATCCATGTGCAATGACATCTTTCATCATGACAACAACACTCACCTTAAGTTCTTCTGGTACTGGCACACCAGACATGTGGGACACTTCTATGATCAGCTTAGCTTCATCCAGTACATACTCTGAAACAACACAGAACACATGCACCTCCACCCCAACACCTCCAACACACTCGCAATTACTATTATCATTATAGGAGATTTACATAGCACACATATCCACGAAAGTAGTACATGCTCAAGGCGCTGGTACTTTAGGCTCAATCACTGGATGTCAATCTCAACAGTACATATATTATGAATGTCAACTCCCTGAGGACATACGACACTTGCAAGAAATAGGTGCAAGGAGTTCTTGCGGCTTTCCCATCCTTACAAGGTGTCCATTCACAGAGGAGTGGACTGGAACACACAGACACAATACTTTGTCCAAGTTTACTGCATCCACACAACTGGGTGTTTGCACATATTCATGTGGCCACTATCTGGTCATAAAGGGATTGGTTATTTTAAGTGCACAGGATTGTTTACTACTGCACACTAGGGGTTGTGACAACATTGAACAAGTCTGCACACAAAGATGACTCCAAGGTTTTTACACCTGGTCACAGGTGGACTTGATCCCGACACCTCAAGCTCACTGGATCACTAGCCTCACCATTCCCCTTGTGATATCATCACACAACAGCTCAACATAGAACCCCTTCTGATCGAATTATCTCTAGTGTAAATAACAAACAGTGCTTGGTCAGTTTCTATAACAAGGATTCAGAAACAAAAGTATCAATTAAAAATATGCATATATGAAAACATGTAGCCTAAAATTCTCTGTTTATTACCTTTATTACTAATAATCAATATTTCATAGTCAGCCTTCAAACAATTGAATCCCAGCCTAACAATCCAGTGATCTACATTGCCACACTCCATACCATACAACATGTATGACAACAATGACAATGACCATTTGATCCAATAAGTTGCCTCTTATGACCAAGACCCCCCTCCTCAAAGCGATCGTAGCACTAAGGTGATCGTAACTCCCATACTTTAAGACCCGTCAAGGTCCTGGGGTAGAATAGGCCTTCAGCAACCCATGCTTGCCATAAAAGGTGACTTTGCTTGTCGTGAGAGGCGACTAATGGGATTGAGTGGTCAGGCTCGCTGACTTTTTTGACACATGTCATCAGTTCCCAATTGCACAGATCGATGCTCATGTTGTTGATCACTGGATTGTCTGGTCCAGACTCTATTATTTACAGACCGCCGCCATATGACTGAAATATTGCTGCATGCGGCATAAAACTAAACTCACTCACTTACTCCCATACTTTAACATAGATTTACAACTGTCATAGCACTATGATCAACTGAGGAATGGGGCCCAGCATTGGTTGCTGTGGACCAATTCTAATCCAGAAAAAAGTATATGGACTTGAATGATGTCATGTGTCTCACCTTTTCGTCTCGCCAAGCCCTTGAAATGATGCTTCTCATCTGCTGATATCCTGACATCGTCCAGGATGCTTAACTTCCGTAGCGAATCGATTGTGTAACCACGGTAACCAGGTATCAACTAAAATCATTGCAAAAACATTCGTGACAACAAAAATAAGTTTAATTCTTTGTCAATGATGCAGGTTCAAAATTAAAGTCTATAATCACTGCATTTAAGAATATTCTAACAGAAATTAGTTACAATGAGACAAATGATTTTGAACATATGGTATTTTCTTCTTGTTGACAAATTCCGTCAACAGCAAAGTTTTTCAATATGGGAAGCCAATTGACTGACAGCTGCTCACCGATAGTGGATTGCCTTGTAATATCAGATTGCGGAGCTTGGGTAGAGTGCTCAGTTTCCGAACAACATCTAGAAGGTCACTGAGGTTATTGTGACTGAGGTCTAGTGACAGAAGACATGGCCTGCAATACAAAACCATGCAAAATCATTCTTTAAAATGACTGAAATTCTTTGAGTTTAAAAACATTAACTGTGTCCATCAAGCCAAAGTTTCTAGTAATCAACATGGATTTATGTGCAGACCAGTAATCACCAGTGATGTATACACACACAAGTGATCACCAGAGATGTATAAACAGTCACAAGTAATCACTAGTGATGTATATACACACAAGTAATCACCAGTGATGTATATACACACCAGTAACCACCAGTGATGTATATACACACCATTTATCACCAGTGATCTATATAAACACCAGTAATCACCAAAGATGTATGTACACACCAGTAATTGCAAGTGGTGTATGTACACACCAGTAATTGCAAGTGGTGTATGTACACACCAGTAATCACCAGTGATGTATATATTGTCTGCGTCATTCTCGATTCTGTCTGTTATCACGCCCAATATATTGCGTGGATCTCCTCTTCCATGATCAACCATAGGAAATGGCACAACCACATTATCACCAGGTTCCCCTGCACATAAATCAATTGGTTTCCCTTCATAAGCTCTGTCTGTTTCACTTGTGATTCTGCACTAATTGTTCTCTGGTTCAGGATTTGCTCTTCTCTTTCTTGAAGCTGGAGTGTTGAATTTTCTGCAGTTGGATAAAGAGACCTGACAGTGGTTTCGGTGGTTGGTCCTTGAGTAGATTCAGATGCTGATTTGGTTGATGCTGAGACACTTGGTTGCTACGAGTAGATTGGCGATTAAGGATGTGCAATACATGTTGATCATGACGTGAAATCAATCCCACTACTGCTTATGATTTAGTTCAGCAAAATACCATCACAACACAATTCGCACAAGGAAATTGAACTTTTCAATATTTAGATGACAACCTGAAATCAGGATGACAAAATGGAATGTTCTGGAGGGCGCTCTCATATACGGAAAATGCGGTCATTTGTCAGGTTGATCCATTACTTGTCAAGCAGTAGGGATTGGTGCTTCTTTATGAACTTGTAGACGACACTGTACTGCAGGACCTTGTACTTGGATAAAAGGGAGTACTCATGATGACTCTTTGGGAATCATGGGAATCATGCAATTCAGGCACTTGGCGTATCTCTCTTGCAGTTCATTAAGAAACTAACAGTCGGTGGCGTATGAATGTTGGTGGCAGTGTTTAGTACATCTTATATGATTCAGGTGGTGTTTCAGGAGATGTTTTCCTAACTACCTATTCCTACCACTTGGATCTTCGGCAGGAAAGAATTAATCCCTCACAAGTCAACTGAGGAACAGCAGATAAGGATGTTGCAATAGCTATCCTGTTTCAGAGTACACTCTCTGTGAACTCATTGTAAGATTAAGATAATTAGGGTGTTGTCATAACAATACAAAAAACTCAAAACTAGATACGAGAAGCAGAATCACCAAGGAACCATTTCAGTCAGATAGTGATAGGGCCAAATTTCAGTCATTTCATGAAATCACTAGAGATTTCAGTCATTTCATGAACTGACCGAAAGTTTCAGTCATTTCATAAAATGACTGATTACAAAGTCTGACTGTAACATATTCACACCAATAATCTTCAGTGATATAAAAACATACCAGTAATCTCCAGTGATGTATAAACATACCAGTAATCTCCAGTGATGCATAAACATATCAGTAATCTCCAGTGATGCGTAAACATACCAGTTACCTTCAGTGATGTGTGAATATATCAGTAATCTTCAGTGATGTGTAAACACTACCAGTAATCTCCAGCGATGCATAAACATACCAGTAATCTCCAGTGATGCATAAACATACAAGTAATCTCCAGTGATGTATAAACATACCAGTAATCTCCAATGATGTATAAACATACCAGTAGTCTCCAGTGATGTATAAACATACCAGTAATCTCCAGTGATGTAATCCCCTATAAAGGCTATAGTGTTGTGGCCCAGTCCCAGGTGATTCAGGAGAGGGGGGTTGATGCACAGTGCAGATATGTCACTGATTTCATTGGCACACAGCTCCAACACCTGATGAAAAACATTCTTGCATCATACATCATGTATCATATTTTGAATAATGCAACTACTGCTCTTCAGAAACAGTGTTGAAAGCAGCTACCATCCAAAAGTCAACAAAATTCAGTGAAGTGCCAAAAAATATTCTCTTTCCAAATTCTGTCTATCTTTTGTAAATTTCTGACTTATTTCACATGGTTAATGACATAATTGGTGCACTTTTCTGAGAATCAATATTTGGAATGCAGTTCATACATATATCTGCATGCATAATTAAATTGCTAAGAAAATATTAGAAAATTAAAAAAATGGAGAGACAACACACCTTCAGCGACTCTGGGAGGTTCTTGGAATTGATGTTCTTGATATGATTTGCACTTAAAGTTAGCTCTTCTAGATTCTTGAACATTAATAAATCTTCATCTACCTCTGTGACCTGAAGAAGAAAATTGTGCAAATTCTAAACGATGTCATTCTACATGTATGTTTGTATTTCTGGTAGAGACAGAGTTCATAAATCAAATTTGAATTTGCTTTTATCACTTACCTTTTTGTCCACAATTCGGAGTGTCTTGAAGTAGTTGAGGACGAAGTTATCATCTATCAGCCAGGGTGATTTCACAGAAATTTCACGAAGTTCACGTGCTTCCTGTGACCAGCTGTAATCCAGGTGCCATGGGGAAAACCTGGATCCAACATATTCCTGTAGAGTCTCCATCTTCTCATAATTGGCACCATAATCTGTCAATTTCAAAACAATAGGAATGAGTGACCTGGATTAAAAACAATATTCATGATGTAAAGTGGGCTGAAGACATTAAAATCAGTCTGATACTTCTGACTGTCAATTCTGGCAGTCATGTGACAGAACTGGAAACCTTTAACACCTTAGAACTCCCAAAAGTGACACACCTATGAAAATCTGATATGCCAAGTCCACTCATAAATGACAAACTGTTACAAAGTACCATTTTTTTAGCATTTTCCCTTTTTCAGTTTGTATCATATATAATATAACACACAATATTGTGATAAGAAATGAGCAGCTTACCTTTCAATGTTATGGCAAACTGTGAATCAACTTTATCAGAAGAAATATATGCTGGATTAAGGCCTCTTTTGGACAATGTTTTCTTTCTTGGCAATGATTTGGTCTTATGTTGTGACCTTCTCTGTAAACAAATTAAGCACACCTTAGAATGTTTGTAAATAGCATCAGTTAACATGTCATTCATGCTTTGACTATATCATGATGAAAAGTAACAATAACATATTTGGAACACTATAAATTAACATTCTGCTAATTGATATCAGGTTTGGATACATTTTTAGATTGGACGCCGACCTGTAAGAGTAACATTGCTGGTTTATAGCACTCGCCCACTGGAGAAACAACACTGTTTCAACAGGATCACCCATTTTGACACAGTACAGTGATTCCTAGTTCAAACAGAAGGAAAATATAATCAGTTATAATTTCAACACCTAAATAAGGATCTATTAACACATTTTTTATGATGCAGCCTGGGGACCAACAGAACATCCATGTTCAATTATCCACTGGATGCTCCCTAGGTGTTGTTGATTCAATGTAATCTTTCCTACCCATGAGCCTAATCCACAGGGAAATTCTTTCAAACACAGTGTCTTCAACTGTTTCTCAAACGCTGAAAAGGCTGGGCAAGAATCAGTTACTGCCATTTCGTAATTATTAAAATGTCCACTTCACATATTCCCTGCTTCTGTTGTGACAACTAGGCAGCCATTTTGACGCCAAGTGTGATGACTTCCGCTGTTAGGGTAATTCAAAAACATGCACTTAAAAGTGCTTTCTAATGTTGTTAATTTCATATCAACTGTATTTAAACAGCGTCTAGCCGGTTGACCTTTCGTTAACATTAGGTCAAACACAATGTCAAAAATGCCTGAAAGCTCAAAGGGTATATTTCTTACAATGGGTAAACACATAAAGAAAATGCATTATTCATTTTCCGTAGTATAAAATAGTTTGACCTTTAGTGAAACAAAATGGCAGCCTCCATGCGTGGCACATAATCGCTGCCTGATATGTGTTGTGGTTCTACAAATCCTGCAGGGATATTGTTTTACAATGGAGAATAGGAGAACGCGAAAACATTCCAGGTCTCCATCTGCAAAGGGGGAACGTCGATCGCGGCCTACATCAAAGAAACGGAAGCGATCGTGGCAGTCTCGAAATGCAAGTTCGAGTTCATCTGATTCCATTCAGTCATCACGATCATCTTCATCAAGTGAACGAAGGCACAAACATAAACACAAAAAGTCTTCGAGACACAACGATAATTCCAAGAAGAAAGCAAGAAAAAAGAGTAGCTCAAAACGCAGGTAAAGCACACATATCCTTGAACAATTTCAATTTGTAACTAAGGTAGAACACACTAAATACCCTTGAACGATTTGTAATTATGTTGAAGCAGGGTAAAGAGCGTCCTATTCTGCTGGCAAAAGTCACAAACTTACGTTTGCATATAACGTACTATTGTTTGGTTACCCCATACGTGGTATGTTTATCATAAATATAGATTTCAGTGTAACAGATTGTCAGTAACACGACATTGTTCGGTTGTAGCCTGCGACGTCGTTGTATCGCGGTACTTGACATATCCGTAATCAGAAAAGAAATTCTGAACTTATGAGGCCTGTTTTATCGTAAAATCTGATTAACATGACATTTAATCAACACATCTGGGAAGAATTATTATTTTAACTTCGATAGTGTTCCAGCGAAAGCCATTACATGAACAGAGCCGATTAACATTTACCAAAGGAGAGAACTCCATTGTATCGCGGTAAACACTAAAATTCACCCCAGGAGATAATTTTAGCTCATGACATCACTTTCGCTATATTTTGGCAACAAGGATATGCAGACGACGTAGTTCAGATGGAGTGGGAAGGGTCAAATATGAAAAGTAAATATTATAGCAGGTATTTCATGGATGGGGGTCAGACAGATTTCAGAGTTTAATGTTAATAATTCTGTTGGATAAAACTTACAGGGATTTGATACATCCTGCCAGTTTCAAAAAGGTAAACAAGCCACTGTTGTTATGCTGTTGATTGACATAATAATCATTTCTAAAAGGCGTGTCTAGTGCGTGAAACCAGATATACTGATTTGCTGTGATACCATGAATGCCGTGATACAACAACGACGTCCGAGTATATTATACAGCATGATACAGCAAAACTGATGTAGGTTTTTCGTTTATTTTGTTTTGTGATTTGTGAAAACATTCTTTCATTAATAACTTGAGGTGAAGCACTTTGCTGGACATCTCACAACCAATAAATATTTCTAATATGCCAAGGTGTGCATCATTACCTGATGGTACTCATTCATCCAACAGCCTTCTTGATAATCCAGGTAATGATGCATTTCAGTCCACATTTTTATCATGATCAGTGTACATACACATAATGTAAACCTAAGCTTTGTCAGTGCACTTGGATTCAGCTTCATGTCAAATGATTACAGCATCAGCTGATTTATTTCAAACACTTTACCATGTAGTTACATTTTTTTTATCTATATTGTCAGATACAGTTCTTCCGATTCATCCTCATCAAGAGAGAGGAGAAAAAAGAAGAAAGCCAAAAAGAAGAAAAAGAAATTGAAGAAAAAAGAAAAGGAGAAACAGAAACAGGACAAAGCAAAGGAAAAAAGTATTTCCAGCATTACACAAAAACTAACACCTTCAGTAGGAGTAACCATGGTTACACCTCCTGGTACCAAATCTAAGTCTGGTAAGTATATAATATGTATACACACATTACACAGGATAAATACAATGTAACAAATCAAACTAAAAATGTGGCAACTTTGTAAATCTTCAAAGATCCAAATAACCCTATGTAATTATGCCTGTGGGTGAAATATCCTCATTTTGGGTTTCTGAATGTGTGCTTTATGTAATCATGGTTGCATGTGTTTGTTGAAGACTGTCTAGAATTATCTAACCAATCTTTCAGGAGATGTTGGTCCAGTCCCTCGTGTGATGAAGCCAATGAGCAAGGAGGAGTGGGAAAAACAACAGAGCGTCATGAGACATGTATATGATCCAGAAACTGGGAGAACCAGGTAAAACTAGTGATTGTGAGATTTGGAGTACTGGATGAGATTGATCCCACAACTTGGACAACCGGATGAAACATCCATATGGTCATGATGATAATGAGCCTGGGAGAGTCATGTGAGATGTGTGTATGATCCTGGCGCAGGGAGAACTATGTAAGACGTGTGATCATGACACTTGGAGAACCAGGTGAGATATGTGTATGATCCTGAGGCTTGAAGAGTCAGGTGAGACATACATGTCATACTGAAACAGGCAGAGCCAGGTGAGGTATGCGAGATCATGTGACCAATGTAACAGAATAAACAGTTCTGTTTCTCATTTCTGATTTTGGTGTACCTACTAAATATTATACAAACAGGCTAGTTGATGGAGAAGATATTCAGATCTATTACATTTTAAGATAATGAATTATTTTTTTTTTATAATTTCTTTATTTTTGTTGCATTTTTACAGTCACGCATACTCATTTACAATTCATGAGGACTAACTAAAAAGCAAATGACAACTCGACCAATATTTATAAAATCTGTCGATGTTTGAATTTATGGAGGCTGCATATTTAGTTAGTCTATAATAATCTATTAGCTCCCTTTGGATTTCTTTGAATTTTGGCGCTTTCTTTTGTAATCTCCTGGTGAATATGCAGTGATAATGAATTATGGTTTCTTCCAGATTAGTGAAAGGTGACGGTGAAATAATGGAAGAGATTGTCACAAGAGAACGGCATCTAGAAATTAACAAGGTAAATATATTGGGATGAAACCAATGAACTGGCTACCATTCCATGTTAACTTATAGGTTTGAAACAATGAAACAGTTTTTGCAGTAAGATCTCTTTTCTAGGCTTGTGCATGATGTTGTTCATAATATTGTCAGTGGTCTGCAGGTGCATTTGTGATCCCCGGAATGTCATTACAACAATGAAGACCTGTCCGTGTCCAAGATTTACTGTAGCATCCTTTCCTCCAGCACCGAACTGAGTACAACTGACATGGAATCTGATATTTCATAGACAGTTTAAATGCCCACTGGCAGTAAAAATTGAATACCTATTATTTTAATGAAGTATGAATTTTGTAAAAACGGTTCTACATTGAAATTTAAGTGAAAAATATACACTGTACTTGTTGCTCAGTTGACTGAGTTATCAGATTTGGAGTATGGTTGCCCAGTCCTATTGGTGCCACAGTAACTGAGTTCCCTGTGCTTAGTTAGCTAGGTGTGCTTTAAACCAATTATCATGGATCGGAATCAGATTTAACTGTAAAATGTTCCTAGGCTTGTCACCTGCCTGTGTTTGTGGGGTTTACTAGTGTGGTAAATATGTAGGACCTCCTTAACTTCAGACTTTCCTGGAAGTGTTGTAACTGAAATATTGTGAATATCAGCTTTGACCAAACTGCTTGATTCTTATTAAAAGACAGATATAAATAACAATCATAAGTATATTTATAGTGTGTCAGACACATGAAGATCCTGGGTAGAATAGGTTTTCAGCAACCCATGCTTGCTACAAAAGGCGACTAGGCTTGTCGTAAGAGGCATCTAACAGGATCTGGTGGTCAGACTCACTGACTTTGTTGACCAATATCATCAGTTCCCAATTGCGTAGATCGATGCACACGTTGTTGATCCCTGGATTGTCTGGTCCAGATTCGATCATTTACAGACCACCGCCATATACTGATATAGCTGGAATGTTGCTGAGTACAGTGTAAAACTCAACTCACTGTATTAAATACACTATATTACTGGCCAGTCAGTGGAACAGAAATCACACAAGTTTCATTCTCAGCTCCCTGGGGAACATACAAGACAGATACCTGAACACTGTTTCTGTCAAGGATTGGTTCAGCATGTTTATTGTTTAGATTAGAAGCACAGCTATCTGTAAACTATAATTGTTCAAACTTTTTGTTTTACAGCAGGCTACAAGAGGGGATGGGTTGTCTTACCAAGCTCAAGTTGGTTTGCTGAAATGATGTACTTAGTTGTTGTCACCCCAATAGCACTAACAGACTCTAAAGCCACCTGCATCCAGTTCCTGGACAACTGTTACCAGAGATTATGTGACTTGTCCAACATGACATGATTGAAGGAAGACAACACACCAGGAGAGGCAGGTGCTCAGCTGGATACCATAACCAAGTACCATGTAACGGCAAATTACCTTTTGTCTTCCTCATGTTACGTTTCACTTTGTTCACGACATGAAAAGGAACTTTATATTTTCATTTTATGATTTTTATTATTCGCATACTGGTTACCTGTATAATATCTGGATACCATTTCTTTCTTAATCTGTCAGGTTCTGTTTCTTTTAAAACACTGAATGTGTAGTGAATTGATTAATTGCAGTAATGCCATGTTGGACCTAACCAAAGTCCTTTAACATTTTCCCATTTCATTTCAAGATGTGGGTCAAGGAGTTAGATTAGGTTCAATTACTTTAAAATGAAAAATCCCAAACAGAATGGTATTCAGTATCATTATACATATACATATACATTCATACCATATCGTCAGTTTTGGTAAAATTAATGGTTCCAATATGACAGGGGCTGTTTTAAAATAACCATAGGGAGAATCCCATTTATGAAAGGTCCCCAGCAACTGCAGGGATCATTGCATGCAGTATCAATGCCATTGAAAATAACTATTGCAGTGTGGCTAAAAACACCAAACCCACCCACCTGTATTTCAAAGCAGGTGCCTGGTCATGAGTCTTGAATGGGAACTGCTGTGCAACATTTTGTCTCATAAAGCCATGTCAAACTACCAGTTTATTTTACTAAATTAGTGTTAGGTGACCATGTGAGTTTCTTTACTTCTCATGATTTGAATGGTGTACAGAAAGTTCAATATGGGAGTCTGACCTTCACCCTGAAGCAAAAATTAGCAAACTTATAAAACCAAATGACACCACATTAAGGACGAGAAGGTTATGGATGTCAGCTTTTCTATTATCACATGATGGGGTAATTATATTTAAAAAAAAGTGTTACTCATCAAAAAAGAAGTTGACATTCATAAAATGTTCTTCCTGATGTGTATCCCTTCTAAATGGCATTCACACAATATACTTAGTTTTGGGTAGAAGCAAGGGCTCAACCAGGGGGACTACCCTGCACCTTCACCAAATGAAACATGGAAATACAGGTCAATCCAACTAATTTAGTATTACCAGACATTTGTCCTGTTGAATATTCCTTTCTGTTTGAAGTTAATTAACATATTTTGGGACAGGATCATTGATTTCACAAGTAAAAGGATGGTATGTGTTACATTTTAGTGAGTATATTCTCCACTAACTTTATGGTTATCACAACTTAAACCTTAAATTCATCTTGACAGCAAATATTTGCCACCCCATCCCAACTGAATCATTTTTCGTAAGTCTGAAACAAAACAAGTCAGCTTATATACTTCTCAATATTCGCTGTGAAAAAAAAATAGTCATCTTAACAGTGTTATCCTTAGCAGACAGTATATGACAGTGTTCAATAAAAACAACCAAATTGATTGATTCAGACATTTTCACTTTATTCAACAGTATTCCTGTGAATGTGTACTATACACCTTTTTGGTTTCCCTAGCAACGGCTTTACATGATCCAGTAACAATGTTTACACATCTGGAGTATTATCAAACATAAATACTAAAAGCAGAATTTGAATGGAAACTTAAATAGGCTTTTTTTTTGTAAAAAAAATTGTTTATCATTTTTCATCCTAAAGTTACCTTTTTTTGTCTTGTTACATTCAAGCATGTTTCAACTTTGCTTTAGTCATACACTGAGAAAGAGTCCACTTAGTGATGTTAACTAGATGATAAATTAATAGAAAAGAATCAAAACAGTGAAACAATTGTTGGCACTTGAACTGAAAATAAAAAATAATAATAATTCTTAAATTTCAAACGGAAATATTGTTGCATGCCGTTTTCATTTACTCAAGGTTGTCTATGTACAATAAGTCTGTTACAAACTAAATTACATTAAAAAATTGCCCTCTTTTTATCACATGACAATATTATTCACGTTGTGTGAATTGACTGTCCTCAATGAAACCTCTGTAATTAAAGCATGTTTTTGCAACTTAGTAATACCTTCCAGAAATATCACAGTGGGGAAATCAGCAATTCACAAACTGTACCCTAGCTATCTCTCAGTCCCCAGGCCATATTATTTTGTGAAATGCAATGTTCTAAAATAAAATCTAAATATTCCACAGTTTCAGGTTCTGACTCTCCCATCACACCAAGACTCATTTTGTCAAAATCTGAGTATTTCCAAAGGCTAGATATTGTACCAATGTGGAAATCAAACATGGAAGTTGATCTGACCAGCCTCATTTTCATCATTGTGCTTTCCATCTCTAAAAACTTGATTCAGGCACTGATCTGGGAGTAAGGTGTTAAATAAGGGTAATTTCTATAAGGGACAAGTCAACTACAGATAAAGATTACACCACACTACACCAACCCCTACAATGAATACTGGTTTGTAAGAACAGCTGACATTGGAGACTCCAGTACACTAGAGCACATAGCACTTAATGGAGGTAATATGGTAACTGAGATTGATTCAGTCGAGACGTATTTACTTGTTACATTTAACATTTTGATGACTATATACTGAGATGTATCATCTCCTTGTTGAATAAACCTGGTACAAATTAATATTTGTCTTTTTTCATGGGTTTCTGGAATTTCTTCCTTCAAAAATGCCATATGTATGTGTTGAAGGAACATACATACTGCTGAAATATTTAAGGTAAACCAAATTCATGCATATTTTACTGAGCGAAACAAAAAAGGTATCACATTAAGCACCAGTGTTTCTTTGTTGTTTTCCAGGTTTCTTCACAAGCTTTGTAGCACACTGTGGGTGAGAAACTGAGAATAATCAGAGGAACACTGCCATCAAGTGGTGTTCCCTTATTTGTTTCCCTCAGTGTATTATAGTTAATCCGTAATGGACTACAGTAACATAAAGAAATAAAGTGGTCTTCAGTTTTATTGAGTAGTATAGTATCCAGGGTTGAGAACAGAAAAGATGATTTTCCCATTACTGAAGTCTGGATATAGTTTTTGAGAAGGTGTGCTCATAAAACACACCAAATAGTTGCATGCTTTATACAACGTTATCCCTCTATATCAGCAAATAGTGGAATATTTATTAAATCCCCTTATAGCTTAATGAAGGAGCTCAGAGACTCACGTCTTGTCAGTATGAGGTATCCTATAATTTGGCACTTAAGTAACTCTCTCACTCAAATTTTGACAGGGATGCTGATGTTCTCCTACATAACATCTGTAAAGCCAGACTAACATACTGACAGGCTTCTGTCTCCCTATCAAAATTTCAATAGCTTGGATAAAATATGGGTTCACTTTTTACACAATATCAACAGACAACCATTGAGTAGAGGGTATCTTTTCCATATTTGTTTCTGGCAATCTGAATGACATCTATGTAGAATGCAATGCTTCGGCTCGTCTGTTTTTGTATTATTGATTTGCAGATTTCTGCCCCCATTACAAGGGAATGCTTTCACTACCTGGTTACGCCACTTCTCTCAATGCTGATCCTCAAACATAAAATACCTACACTGCTAGGGAGACCTGATGGGGTATTGTTACATTAGGGTAAAAATAAACATGGCTTTACAGAGCAGTCTAAGTAAACTTAGTCTCAGTATTTTCAGTTACTTTCCTCTAAGGATTCTATCAAACCCTAGGAGGTTGCGTCAGGTAACCTTTCAGATTGACCAATCAGAGCACAGCCTACCAAACGGACAAAAGTGGACATTGCACAGTACTTTTTTAAACTTTTACTTCAAAAAGGTTTGTACCTGAACACTTCCTAATGCTATGTTCCATACAGTCACTTCTGGGTAATGCACAAGGAGCACCTACAATACTGTCAAGTGAGTAAACAGTAACTGAAAGCAGCATTTTTGTCAATATTCAAGGATGCCAGCTTGTGGAAATATTAGCTAATGGTAACCATGTCAGAAAGCCCTGAGCGTATATACTCCAGCTCTAATATCTGTGTTTTATGCAGATTTTCACTTGTTGTAGGATCAGTGTCAGTGACTTTGGAAATTTTGTTAGTCCCTCCAAACCCTAAACAGTAGCTGTTGTCTGATTGGATAAGTCCATTCAGCCATCTCACATTTGAGTAGACAGTCATAGGTAGCCAAAAAGTTACCTGACACAACCTCCTACTAGGGTTTGTTAGACTCGCATATCATGGCGGGTGTTACCAGCCAGGGGCTTCACATATAGTGCCCACATGGGGAATCGAATCTGGGACTTCGATGTGATGGGCAAAAACTCTAACCACCAGGCTGCCCCTGGTCATACTGAACATGGCTTCACAGGGAGATCACTATTGAAATGAAGGGACACCAATAACTGGCCTCACACCTTACCATCTAGGGAACTGAACCCAGATCTTAGACACTTTAAGCTAACACTTGACCCACTAAGCTTCCCTAGCCTTGCAGTACTGAGACGTCTTTCAACTTTGTCAAGTACATGTATCAGAAGAAAACTGTTTCTTCAAAAAGTACAAATTGGTACAACTGTTTACATCTGTTCAAGCATGACATTTTTAGTTAGCCTATATGCGATATAGATATTGCAACTTTCATTTATACCAACAAATCTGGACGAAATTAATTTTGCAACAAAAGGTGGGAAAAAACTGTGGTTTAATAATACAGTTTGCACCAAAGTTATAAATTAGTATTTCCAGTCTATATTTACAAAGAATATGAACTTAAACTGGTCCAAGGCCCTTTTTCACAAAACTCTCATAAGCCTAAGATGCTGTAACCTTTCTCGTAGTATTTGTAACCTTCTAATGTCGTAACTTTTATGGCAGCATTCATACCACATATACTACAACATAGAAGGTACAAATGCATCAAGGAAAGTGACAAGTCTTAGGCTAACAAAAGCTTTGTGAAACGGGGCCCAGGTATGGAGTGGCGAACATATATACACAAATAGCAACAGAAAGTACTTACAATAGGTAATTAACAAAACCAGAAGCTGCCTGAAGAGATTACCAAAAAACAATACATCACACAAGTGAAACAGACAACACATTCTCTCTCCCAAGCAACAGTGTTTACAGAACTACTATAGCATATCCTCACATATTCCGAACAGAGCGAGTGAGTGATTATTGTTTTATGCTGCTTTTTCCAGTAAAATAGCAGGACACAAAAAATCGGCCTCACACATTGTATCCATGTGCGGGAACTGAACCCTGGTCTTCAGCATGATGAATGGAAGCTTTGACCACAAGGCTATCCCACTGCCACTATTCTGGAAAGAAGTTTAAGGAACCCTGATTATATCATTTAAGCTACTCTGACATGCTATTAAGTAATTTTTTCATTTGACTCTAGTCAATCTGTCTTTCCAGGTCATTTTAAGCAAGTTTATTTCTGTGCTGCTTTAAGCAATATTCACACATTGTACCCATGTGTGGAAACCTGGGCCTTCAGTGTGAAAAGATAGTGCTTTACCCACTATGCTACCCCACCATCCCGTTCTGCTGATTAGCCTAGAATACTTTTAGCAGAAACAAAAAACAACAAAGCATTGAATGCTCATGCAATTTGTTTATGGTCAAAGTACCTTCTATTGCAGCCAGACCTTAAAATATTTTATATAACATCAAATATACTTGGCAACATTTTTGTATATTCTTTCTCGACTGATCAAGATAATATTGAAACAATGAAATATATGTTTCCACAGATATCTGACGGACCATAATCTACAAGTTTGACATGCTGAACTTAATATTTGACTGCAATATGTAATTCACAACACAAGGATGTTTGCATCCAGCTAGATCTTCTCATTGTAGTTACAGTCAAAAACATGACTGAACAAAATCACTATCATTGCAAGCTCCTTACACAGTTGTCTTCATTTTACCCTAGCGTCACTTTTCCTGTAGTCATGAGAGATAAAAACAGTTAAAGCCTACCTAGGTTGTGGAACAAACTGACTTTGGACTTAAAAAATTGAAAATTTCTGCACTTTCAAAAGGACTTCATATACTTGCCTGTGTTTAACCAATTTTACAACACAGCCTAATCTCGACAATTACAAACTTTGTAAATACCAGTAGACGTATGTTAGTGTTATGAGCATTTGTCTAGTGAATGCAGTTTAGCACATAATACATCCACTTACTGTAGTAGTTGTAGTTTTAGCAGTAGAAGGTAATAGGTCAAGAAAGACTATTACCCTGACAATCATTGTTGGTGAGCATGTAGTCTAGAAAAATTTAAAAGATATTTTTTTTACAGTGTGATGAAGTATAATGGCAGTTATGATACATGTAAAGGGCTTCATAAAACACACTAGTCACAAGATTTAAACGTTACTCATATCAGCTGAATTCATGTTCTTCTGTACTTTGTAAAGTTTCAATTTGTAGAAGTATTTCGTCGTAAACACAATGTTGTGCTAGCATCAATCATATGACATTGATTGTTCTGACAGAATACTCCCTCAATGACTGGCACTTTACGCCTGCAAGATCTTCAGTCAGCAAAAACTGTACTGAATATGTGCACGGACAAGACTGTTAATGTGTAATAATCTCTCATCAGATGTGTCAACTCCAGATAACCGTGTCTCAATTTACACCTATCAGACAGGTACTGTCCATGGTCTGTTGAAGCCTAGTGACTAAGCGGGTTAGACTTTGTATGCTGGGATTAGGTGCGTGACTCTGAGGGTGTGGGTTTTGAATCCCGAGAATCTGTACTTTACATAGTAAAGGTTATAAAAAAAACCATAATATACATTATGTTTCTCTGGTCCTTTTGTGTTCAAGATAACTGGACTCAACTGAAAATATACCGGATTCAAATGTTTCAAAACAGTAGTTTCATGATTTATGTCAGTCATTGGAATCAATTCCTTCACTTAAATGGTGATTTGTTTTTGTGGCCTAAAATGTGTCCTATTGTTGGTATGACACACCGTGAGTGTTGGACATTACTTTGTCCCATGAAGATACAGGCTAGATTTGGTCTTCAGCATCCCATGTTCGTCTCCTGTGAAGATACAGTTTAGAATTTACTACAATTTCATTCAAGGTTTGCCAGTGCTATCTTCATGGGTTTTGTTAATATGGTCAACAGCAAAGACCTGCATCGCTTCACGCTTTTCTCCTTCAAATCGTGATCTAACCAAAATATTGTTCAGCTGTTCAAAGCAGCGTCTCTTAGAGTGAGTGCAATTTTACGCTGTTTTTTTCCCAACATTCCCGCAATATCATGGCAGGGAACACCAGAAATGGGCTCGACACCTTCTACTCATGTTCGGAATCAAACCCGGATCTTTGGCACAACAAGCAAATGCTTTAACCACCCACCCACCCACCTACTCACGAGTGTTACAGTAAGGGAGCCTGACCCACATATACAGAAATGACATCTGCATTGAACATTTTGAAAAATTAATCATTTTTCTAATCATCGGAAACAGGTGATTTCATGTTTGTTGATACAATTCATGTTCATAGTGCATGAGATCAATACATTTAATTATGAGGGAAAGTTGATGATGTCATGAGCTGAATATTTTATATTTGCTGAAAGAATTCATGATTAATGAAATCAGTAAAATTCATCACCTTTGAAACCGATTGCAAGGATGGTTTGGTTACAGTTTTAATCATCAATGATGAAATGTTCGATTAACTTTCTCATGAAATTTATCAGTTAGTGCAGGATTAACTCGATAATATGTCTGACAAGAAAGTCTCACCTATAGTGTCCCTTAAATGTTGTCTTGTGAATTATTTGAAAGCTATTTAGTGCTATTTACATTAAGGGTACTGTGTCAAATTCATAATTTATTACAGATTATTTCATGTAATTATAACTGATTTCCAAAGACTAGTAATCCAAGTCAAGCTCCTCATCAGTGAAAACAGTTCATATTCAATATCAGTAAACCTAGTCAGAGCCTTTTGAGAAAAGAGGAGTGTACTGTCTTGAGAAAGAGGTGTCACATACAATGTACTTCATTTTCACTGGTTTTCAATGGTTATTTAATAAACTTTCAGGACAAGAGCTGGGGTGCGCACCTCTGTACCACCCTCTTGATCTGCCTATGCTAGTCAAGTTCATTAACTAGTGAACCTGTCCAGATAATTAACAGCAAACCATGCCCAGTTCAGGGACAGTGAACCAAGCCATGGAAAGTCAACCAAATACAGTTCAGGAACAGCGAACCTCGTCCAAATTGTGTTCATGAAAAGTGAACCAAGTAAAGTTCATGAAAAGTGAACCAAATAAAGTTAATGAAAAGTGAACCAAGTAAGGTTTACGAACAATAGAGCACTCAAGTTCATGAACAAGTGGACCTTGTCATGTTAGTTTATGATAAATGGTACCAGTAATTAGCAAAAAACTGCCATAACATGTCCATGAATACTTTCTATACATCCATGCAAACTAGACATTTCTGGCACAAGACACAAAACATTTACACATCATACACAACAATCAGAGCACATTTCATGTAAACATGTCAAAATATCTCACTATCACACTTGATAACATTTTTACTTCAGTAACAAATGGATAAAAAACAAGACCCTAATGTATGCACCATGTTACCTAGCAACAGTTGTCCTGGATACAACAGCATCTCTTTAGAAGAGATAATACTAAAATAAATACGTATGCCACAGGACATAACTCTATTCTGTTTCTCTGCGACAAAAAAACAGCAACAACAAATCGTCCTGGAATGCAGTTACGATGTAGAATTGGTGACCTGCACCGTGGAAGCAGTCGTCGTGGCAACACTAGGCATGGAAACCATGACAACTGGCTTGACGACAGGGGTTCCAATCATTTGCCCCGACTGAAGTATATGAGGCTGAAGAAGAGGGATTTGCTTCAGGATTGCCTGCTGCGACAGAACGTTATTCAGTTGATTTGATGCCAAGTTGGCAACTGGCATCCCCGGCGACATGACAGTCATGTTGTTAAGGCCCATGTGTGCTAGGGACATAATGTGGGGCATGCTGGTTACTTGCGTCTGGGTGGAAGTCAGGATCGTACCTGTAGGGATGCTCCCAACTGTAGATAATACTTGCCCTGTCGTCTTGGGCAACGTTCCAGTGATCAACGGATTAAATGTCAGCTGCCCAGGCACCAAGTGCGCTGGGGATGTCGCAAAAATGGGTTTGATTGTTGGGACTGTTGTTACCGTGGAAACAGTGGGTGGGGCCAAAGTCGTTATGACAGAAGGTAAAGGGTTTTTAACTGAATTCAGGTGATTCAGGATGGCTGATGATGATCCACCAGCATTTGGGATGCCACTGCTGCCAAGAGCTGTTGCAGCAACCAACAGTGGATGTCCTAGAGCCTTGGAAATATTAGGGATATTCACGGTGGCCGTCATCAGCTTTCCTGATCCTGTATGACCTCCTGGATTCACAGAGGTCGTAGAAGGGGCAAGGTTACTGATTGCAAACGGTTGTCGTAAAGATGTAATTGGTTGCTTCATGTTGATCTGGGAGGCTGCACGGGCAGCTGCAATAGAGAACACCTCATTTAGAGGGAAGGTTTGTTAGCAATAATGTGAAACCAGCATAAATATAGTCATAAAACTGCGACTCAGTTATTTTAAACAGCATCAGCAATGTTTCAGCCAATCAAACTAGTGGTCAACAACAAAACATATCACCATGTGTCACAAAAAAAAGTCAGGTCACAGATTTTCAGGAGTTAAAAACCACCTAAAATTACAATCCGGCTGCCAAAGCTACAACATAATTGAGAAGGTCTTCCACTGAGGACCTACACTGCCAAACATGGGGTCCAAGGGATCCTTTTTGACCTAGCATGGACTCACCTTGAGTAAGCATGGGGTCCGGTGGCCCACTTAGACTAAGCATGGGGTACTGGGGACCCATTTTGACTAAGCATGGGGTCCAGGGGACTCACTCTGAACAAGCACTAGTTTCTGGGCTATACTGCCCTGGCTGGGAAAACATTGACCACTCACCTTGAGATGCAGCAAGAGCTTGTTTCTGTAACGCTTGGCGTTGTGTCAGTGTGTCGTGAAGTATCTGAGTGACAGGGGGTCTAACCAGGGGTGGTCGAGGGGCTACAGGAGGTGGGGGAACAGACGGAGAGGCAGCTGTTGTTACTGGCGATGCATGCTGCACAGTAGAACTTGCTTTACCCGAGGACACATTCTTATACATTCCAAGTGGCAGAGACTTCACAGCCGAGTTCATCATCGCTGCAAAGTCATTGTGAAAATTTCACAGACAGATGTAATGGTTAAATATTTGTCAAATCATAGAGCTATTTTCAGAAAATTATACATAAATGATTTTCATATTAATGACTATGAAGGGAACAGTTCCAGCATGTGACCATAAATATTCTGATTATCTGACTTATTGATATTGGCCTGCACTTCGATGACACAGACAAACATGGAATTCTATTTAAAACCATCCTGAAATCAGCAATACTGATCCATTTGTTTTTAACACAGTTGAAGCCCTCTAAACTGACATTCACTGGGTCCTTCAAGTCTGGGACTCACAGAGAGGTGTATGCATTGTTTTTGTCCTTCAACATTAACCTGACACAACATGATATTTTGGCTTGTTTGTATCTTGTTCAACACCACACTCAGCAATATGGTGACAGTCCGTAAAAAAATCACGTCTGGACCAGACAGTCAAGTGATGAACAGCATGAGCATTGATTTACACAATCAGAATACGATAATCATCATAATGTAACTGCTACTCTGTTCAAAGCAGAGCTTCTAGACAACATAAGTCTCATATTCTTTCACCAATGTCGTAAATGTCCGGGACCAGCATCACTTTAGCTTTCCTCAAACATTCAACTGACATGACATGATGTTTCTGCAATACTTTCATGGCAACATTAAACTCAATTCACTCACTCACAGTGGTCTACATCCCAATCATTCAACCTAAAAAGGATTCAATACATCAATATTTCACCATATCATCTGAAAAAAAATCTATTAACCAGCGGTATGGCATCCAACCATTCCTGTCCAGGTGTAGTCACAAATGACCAGACACATGGTACCCACCTTCCAGATAAAACCTGTGAGTTGGTCTTCCCTGGTAGTCACCAATCAGGTACTATCCATACTCAGTAGCCATTGTGGCCACACAATCACCTCTTAGTTGCCTCGAAAAGAATCAGACATTAAAATCTTAATGTTGCTGATCTTGTCACATTCCATACCAGCTTTTGGTGCGATACGCTGCAGCGTCGGAGACTCCTCTTCCTCCTCCTCCCCATCTTCCTCTGCGTCACTCACAATGGGACTGCCACCCTCTGAAACCAAAACCATAGCAACAGATATTAGCAGTAGAGTCACTGAAACTGAGCTCAATAATTCTGATATTCCCAAATTTGTTTGTTCGTTTCAGCAATATTCAAAATATACAACTGACCTGTTCACAAGCAGCCCTAAACCAGACGACAAATTGATCAGTATTTTGTTTGAGTAACCATTCATATGGGCAAGGTCACTGAACTTGACCTGATCTAAATAATCTCCTGCTGCTATAAAACATCTTGTGGAATAGTTAAACATTTCATCTTCTCACCAATATCAAAGGATGTGGGCAATACTCACAAGTGGCAATCAATTAGAGCAATAATGGTGGCAATGGATTAAGGCAATACTTGTGGCAATGGATTGCACACTGGTGGCAGTGGATTATGTCAATATTCATTGGTGGCAATGAATTAGGTATTACTCCTCAGTGACAATGCTTTGCTCACCAGTGGCAGCAGATAAGGACAATACTCACCAGTGGCAGTAGATATGGACAATATTCACTGCTGACAGTTGATCAAAACAATACTCACCAGTGGCAGAAGATATGGGCAACTCCCACACCAAAGGCATTAGATATGGGCAATACCCACCAGACGCAATAGATAAGGACAATACTCACTAGGGGCAGTAGATATGGACAACTCCCACACCAAAGGCATTAGATATGGGCAATACCCACCAGACGCAATAGATAAGGACAATACTCACTAGGGGCAGTAGATATGGACAACTCCCACACCAAAGGCATTAGATATGGGCAATACCCACCAGACGCAATAGATAAGGACAATACTCACTAGGGGCAGTAGATATGGACAACTGCCACACCAAAGGCATTAGATATGGGCAATACCCACCAGACGCAATAGATAAGGACAATACTCACTAGGGGCAGTAGATATGGACAACTCCCACACCAAAGGCATTAGATATGGGCAATACCCACCAGACGCAATAGATAAGGACAATACTCACTAGGGGCAGTAGATATGGACAACTCCCACACCAAAGGCATTAGATATGGGCAATACCCACCAGACGCAATAGATAAGGACAATACTCACTAGGGGCAGTAGATATGGACAACTCCCACACCAAAGGCATTAGATATGGGCAATACCCACCAGACGCAATAGATAAGGACAATACTCACTAGGGGCAGTAGATATGGGCAACTCCCACACCAAAGGCATTAGATATGGGCAATATCCACCAGACGCAATAGATAAGGACAATACTCACTAGGGGCAGTAGATATGGACAATATTCACCGCTGGCAGTTGATAAGAACAATACTTACCAGAAGCAGTAGATAAGGACAATACTCACTAGTGGCAGTAGATAAGGACAATTCTCACTAGTGGGAGTAGATTAAAACAATAGGTACCGGAAACAGTAGATAAGGACAATACTCACCAGTGGCAGTAGAGGTTGAGTTTGTCTCTTGTTCCTGACTGTGCATCCACTGCACAAGGTCCACCTCGATGTTCATCTCAGCCAGCTCCATCTTTAGAGCAGCGATACGGTCACGGAGACGAGACTTCTCCTGCGCCAAACGCTGTAGTTCCATCTCATACTCCTTCTCCTTTCTCTTTAGATTCTGAAAACATTGTGACAATGTGATTACACTTCGCTGCAAAACATCAACAACTCTGGAATATATACAATATAATATATATCCATCTTTAATGCAAGATATGTTGCAAAAGCTTTCAGCCTGAATGTTATCCCTTCAATGTCATTTCAAGCATATTTTTTACTCAAAAGAAATATTTAAAAGATCTAATGAAACCAAAATAGAGGTTACTGGCAAATGGAATCTAGTTGAATATCAATCAGCAGGAAACTGACGAATGTAGGGACCAATGCAAGGGAGGTAACTCCCAAGAGTACATCAAAGGCAAACTGTGAAATATTCGGTTGTTTAGAAAGAGAACAACTAAATATGTATAAAATAATAAATTAATAAACTCATCAAATATATTGATGGCTAATATACTCCATATTCCAAGACTAATGCCACCATACATATTACAATGGCAATTTCATTAAATGCTTTGAAAAGACAATCTAAAATTCTTTGGGCTTCCTAAAAAATTGGAAGGACATCTTGATTTCACCAGAGGCCACCTGTAGAAAATTACCATATGCTGAAAGTAAAAACATTGAAGCCAGCTCTTTAAAATCTTTGAAAGCACACGAAAGGCTGCATAATCTGTATATAATTAAATTCTAAGACAAGATACAAAACCAACTATACCACCGAAAAATACACAAGAAGACAAGGCCATCAATATTCTCCACAGTGGTAGAATACTCTTCATAAGCATGTCAACTAGTTATGACTATGTCAAATGTTACGCTGTCCTTCACATTGATCTGACAAAAACACATATATGTAAACTATTCGTATACTACCATGCTTGCATCAACAATGGATTGCTGGAGTGCTTCTATGGTTTGAAGTACCTTCGTACTGTTGATATTAGAGAGAGAGTGGTACTGTTGATTGTCTCATTTGGTTCTTATATACCAACAAATTCAAAGGAGGACATCAAAAGGTTTTAAAGCCCTGCTATGGAAATCTCTACGACAGAAAAGAGCTCCCACCCCAATTTCAGTCAAAATCAAACTTGTTTCCATAGAAATGAAAAAAAACAAACCCAACTTTATTCAGAAATCCAAAACTACCAAAACACCTATCTATGTGCCAAGGTTGGTGAAGAAATATTAAACTGTTTCTATGTTCTTTTCTGGAAAAGAAAAACTTGCATGGACAGAGGCATGGAAGGATGGATGGAGCCCAAAATAACACGCCTTCATTAGGACTTGTATTTAGTAAAATGTAGAAAGACACATTCCTCATTTTCATGATGCAATTTAATTGATATTATCTTACTCTGTGAGGCTATGTATTGAGGAAAAAATTTCAATTCTGTTCTATGAAGAAAGAAACCTGCTTTATTTGACTATGATATCTAACACTGTGACAGACCGCCTTTGACTTTATATGCAAATCCTGTTTCCTAAATTCTAGAGTACACAATTTCCTGGTAAATTCCAAGTGGTCAATTGCATTGGTTCACTGACCACGTTGAGGGGCGGGATGTAAGGGCAGTCAGATGGGGTAACTATAACTAACTCCAGACAGGGAAGGGGGCAGGCATCATTTACCCTCTGATTGTTAACAGATAAGTCAATACTTGAACATAATGCACATACATTATCTTGAGTATGTCAAAGAAAAACATGAACAGCAGAAGTGATATCATAATCAGTTAAAAAGTTATGCTGTTTAAATTAATGAAACCTTAATAAGAAAACTTCATTGAGATTAATATAATTCAGTGTTCGCGATAATGTGGAAACCTGCATTTTTCACACAAAAAACAAACAATATTTTGTGTGTGTGTTTTGGATGCATAGATTCTGATGTACTTAATTTTGAAATGATTCTGGATTGTAATGACAATTCCACACGCAAAACAATTGAACTACATATTTATAATTTTATTTCTGTATGCACTCAGACATAACCTACCGCGAACACTGATAATTGATTCTAAATATAGTACAAATATACAAAGAAAATTTCTTATAATTGTTAATTTGTTTGAAGTTTCATGCCACAGTCAGAAAATATTCCAGCTATATGGCAGTCATGAACAATAATTCATGTCAACATAGCACAAAAACAACAGAAAGTTGGCAACATCAGAACAGATTTTTCAACACACTACACAGTGTGTTATGAGCAATCATGTATTTTCATCGGGATAGATAATCAAGCTCTCTGTATGTATGCAACATGCCCACACCTTTGAACATCCTTGATGATTTACAGGTACCTATGAGGACATATTGTGCAGTGTAGACTTACTTCATGATTATCAGTCATACCTATTTTCATATCCCACTAAAAGATTCAGTCACAAGCCTTGTTTGTTTGTAAACACAAACTGGAATATTAGATATAAGTATTTATTATCTGTTACCGACATAGATGACCTGCATATTCGCCACCAAATCACAACTCATCACAAGAGGACAGCTTGAAATAGATCTCTCATTGATAACGAATGTCCAAGTTCATTGAAAAGTTAGGGTATGACCCAAGTTACCTAAAGGTTCTGGGGTAAAACCAAATTTCTGAATTTCGATTGAAAATGTCCATCTTCCAGGAAACCTTAAAAGAAATCATTCAAAGGTTGCTTTCCGTCCAGCTATATTCTGCTTAAATGACCCCATCTGAAGGTGTTGTGTATAGCAATGAAGGCTTGTTTGACACTGACCTGGCGACCATGACAATGTCACATGGCTGTGTTTACTCCACTCGGCCAATCAAAAGCTACCATGTGCAGCAGCCTGCTGCCAGAAACTTTCCAAATATAGACAGCCTTATTATTATTCACAACCGTCAGATGATAACCCTAAGCCCCACCTCCAGAGCTTAGACCACACCTTCCCTTACAGAGGATTATGGGAAATTCTATTTATAGCATAGTCATACGTTGGGCAACACAACAAACCAAACATTCGGGTTATGAATGGGTTGTAGGTCCTGTCAGATGCTTCCACATTTAACAATCTTCTTACCTACAAGAATTCTATGCCCAAATGTATTCAGACACAATCAATGCTTGACTTGAAAGTCACTGCTACCTAATCATAAAATCTGTTTAAAAGCAGATCTAAACAATCGAGGGAAATGAAACGTCCGGACACTCTGATATCACGTGACGGTTCATGTTTTATTATGATTTCATTTATGTCAGTTAGTTTTAATAAATGATGATATTCAAATTTTTCGGAAATATTTTGCATGTTGGTCATAAAAATGAACATTTACTCTCATAAAATTGCCACTATATACATGCACGGTTCCACAAATAGATCTTACTCCAATAACAGCCCATTTCCTGGCAATCACACATTAATGACTGTCAAGTATTATCATATGATGCTGCAAGCATTTGTTCAAAGTTCAACATAAATCATATTTATCATTTCAAAATTTACATTTTTCTCATGAAAAACATTTAATATGAGCAAAAAACACATTTAATTGTTAATTAAAGTTAATTGTTACTGAGCCATGTGCGTTTATGACTAATTTAAAATCACATGGCAGCATTAGATATCAGGAAAATGAGGTGATATGATCTCCAGTGAAAGAAAATTATATCGCATGCAATCAATGATTACCTGGATATATTTCAAAGACCCTCTCAGTATGCTCAGGTTTGAGGTCTTTTTATCTTCCATAAACGGAATTTGTTTTTTCAGCACTTCAAAACATTCTTTCAAGTGAGCTCGCCTGGAAAAAAATATTGTCAAAGTCAACTCACCATGACAATTGTTTTACATTTCTTCAGTAACATTTTGAGGCGTTTGTTGCAAATAATTAATTTCAACCTGTCACATGAATTCGCGTTGACCACATACAATATATACAGCTCAAGTACATATGACCTGTCAATATTGACATCATGCTGCATAAACAATTTCCCCATATTACGAATTAACAAATCATCAATAGAAATCTTACTACAGACACACTCGTTTTAGAATGTAATGCTATCTAAGGATATATTAGGAAATGGTTCTTCACGTTTACAATTTGATCGCTGCAAAACACGCAGTATATAACACCAGCCACGCGGATGTGTCTCGCGGACGAGTCTAAAAATAGTAACACGCATGTCGCCGTGAACCTCAATGGGCTGGGTAATGCAAAATTAACGTCTCACCTATTTTTCTCCAGCTTGTTATGGACCTCGCGCGTCCCTGCTCTGAAAACAAAACATCACACATATGTTTTGGACACTAAATAACAGAACGAAACGTGAAACCGTGTTTTGATTGTGATCCAAACACAAAATGTCGGCCATTTTCAGTGAGAACACCACCTACCCTCCGTAGCGGCGCTTGTCACGGAAATCGTCTCCAAGTCCCCCTTGACCATGGCTGCTGTCAAGCGACGAGTCTCCGTTGTCATCTATCGACGATGTTTTAGCGTAATGGTGAAAATCCTGAGAGGATTCCTCACCTAGTAGAAAAATCAAATCCAGTCGAGTCTTGACAAGGCCGAGTTCTCATCAATATGCAAATATTTACACTGCGTTGAGTTTACTTCAAATATCAACTAAAGCCATATGCAGATTATTTACTACGTTCGACTAATGTCATTGCTAGCCCTGGTCTAAATACACAAATATTGCAAACATATCTCTGAGAGCACATTTGCCAAAATTACAATGACATTTGTCGTGAAGCTGTGCATGCCAACTTGGCCATGTGCATAGACTTACCACGTGCTTTAGGCGGGGTACGCCACTTCTTGGACTCGAGAAATTCTGCGGCTTCTAATAGGGTTTCCAGACTCATTATTTGTACAGATCCAGCTTACCATGTAACTCATGCGATCGTATGCATTTGTAGATCATAAATTACCTAAGTTACACCCGAGGATATAGAAAATTTCTTCTAAAACTTAACAACCAACATAAGATGGCGGTCGGCTTGATCAAAACACACAGGCGCTAGGCGAAATGACATTAGCACGTGGTCAGTGATTGACACCTGTCAAATTTCGACCAATCGTAAGCTTCCAGTTTGACGTCATCTATGCTCCACGCTGAAAATCACATGCTTTGTTTTGGCTGAGCTTGGGAGTAAACATACGTGTATTTCACAGTTTGTTGTACATAAGTGTACTTTGCTTGATTCACAATCAGCAAAATATCGCGATTTTCGCTTTTTCGACATGAAACAGAAGCCACCGATTGCAAATTCTATGAATGACATCCACCAGTAGAGTTGCCATTATTTTGTGGGCGTTCCCCTAGTGATGACGCTCACATCGCCAGTCACGTGCTTCATAGTCGGGGTCTGTCGGGATATCTGTAATAATATTTTCCTGAAACGTGTATCCTGGTAACGTTCAAGAGGATTACCGGTTCCTTGTTGTAGCGACATGCGATCTGCGAAAAGTGCCGTGTTTCCCGTCGAGGATGTTAGCTCAAACACTACAGTTTATCAAATACGTTTTCTGTGTAACAAAATAGTTACTTCATCAATTATTTTTTACCAACAAACTGCCGTTTTGCAGCATTCTTTGAACAGAATAATAACATCACTAGTGATAAAAGTATTCTTTTGTGATTGTAATTCTACGTTCTTTTACAAAAAATGATGCAAGAAAAACAGCACTTGGGGTGTACAAAATAACATATATTTACGTACATTTTGCGATATATGACACGTGTTGCCGAAGACGGTTCTTATATAGACAAGAGTGAATGATGGGGTAGAATAGGCCTTCAGCAACCCATGTTTGCCACAAAAGGCGACTAGGCTTGTCGTAAGAGACGACTAACGGGATCGGGTGGTCAGGCTCGCTGACTTGGTTGACACAAATCATGTCGTCGGTTCCCAATGGCGCAGATCGATGCTCATGTTGTTGATCACTGGATTGTCTGGTCCAGACTCTATTAATTACATCCTATCGCCATATAGCTTGAATATTGCTGCGGCGTAAAACTAAACTCACTCACTCACACGGTTCTTCCAATCTAACCACGCCCATCACCCACAAAACTCACAGATGACGCACAAGCGGAACGGAAACAAACGATTTAAAGGGATGTGAAAAGAACACTCACAATGTGTTGCAAAAAATATCAAACGACCTTATCCTTCAAGTCATCTTTGATTATGTGTCAAAACTATTCAGTGAGTGAGTGCACCGGCGGATACAGCTTTTTGAGGCGGATGGAGTGCGGTGGTGCACTGCCGAGTGAGTATAGTTCTGAGCATGAAGTGGCTTACTTGTGGCACCTTGTACCTATGTGGGGGAATCAAACCTGGTTCGTCGGTAGCGTGACGAGCGAACGCTTTAACCACTAAGCTATCCCGCTGCCACTATAGTGCTTTGGAAGACAGATTATTATTGCTGTTCTGTGCACTCGAGCAGAAGCTGGGAGCGATGATGCACAAGTGAATTCATGAGAATGATTAGTCATAATACGTAATATTATCAGGTTTATTACGATGTCAGTTGTCAATACTTTTACTATTATCATTATAGTACGCCAGTTAATAATAATACCTATTACTATAATGTTTATTTTACGTCAGTCGGTAATACTTTACTATTTATCATTGTTATTATAATTAGTAATACTACCTGGAAACGAACAGGTTACTGAGAACAGACAAACTTTGACGCGTCCGTCAGGAAGTCAACTATGCACGTATATTTTACACATTCATATCTGCAGGTAGCCTAAAGACGTTACGTTGTAAACACAGACCCTTAAGCACCTACATGCGAAACAACTTTCTGAATATATGTGGACTGATGCTCACGTGACATTATCAGTTGTGACATATTATCACTTATCATTTCATCAATTCAGTTTTCACCGAGGGATTTACTCATTTTGTTTGTTCATGTATAAATAACTGAAAGTGCATTTATTTTAAGTCTTGTTGAAAGATTCACATAAAATATATTCCCTATAGGAATTTAAGGGAAAATTAACACATCTAGTCTATTAATACGTTGAACTCCCATACAATATCAGTCATCCTAGCTGCAAACATAATTTCAACAAAACCCAGTTAATATTTTCATTGGATTTTGTCCAGTCGCACTGGAAACTTGTGTTTCGCTCGACCTCAAGGATAAAATACATTATTAATGAATAAAGGTCTGAAAGAATCGTTGTCGATCGGGGGAATCTGGCTATATCATGTCAACAAAAGCCACGTTTTACAAGAAAGTACATGCGCTAATGCATTTTTTTACACGAATTTATGTTACAGTTTAGATATTTGCTGTCTACCATCTACGGCCGGTGACATTCAAGTGATCAATCTGCAGGGTTTGTCAAAATAACACTGAGTCGCAGGCTCATTCCCCCCTAATCGCCTAAGGTATCCAACAGTGGTTGTGAACAGGAACAGTCGCGTGGAAAACCGTATTTTGACGATATGTGTCAAAATGGCGTCTGTCACCTGTCGGAGTTCTTAGCTATGTGAACCGTGTGAAATATTTGACGTTGTATTTTGATTATTAGTGGATGATGAGTGCACACCCAAATACTTGAAAACATACACCAAGCATTGAAGGTACGTTTTATGTATTTCTAGAAAGAAATCAAGACCGCGGTATGCATCAATTTTCAGATATGTTTCGTTGTTGGAACAAGTGATGCGAGTCTGTCCACGTTTCATTACTGGTTGATTACTGGTGTGTCCTAATCACTGACAATGTCACAGTCCCAAGTCGACATTACCAGTTTGACACACAAAGGCAAACAGCCAACATACTGGTGAAACCCACGAGAAGCTGTTAAACAAACATCGTAGTTCACGCCTTTGAAATAAACCCTGATACGTAATGCCTTAGTCAAGTTAGTGGCTCCTGCTGAATTTCAACATCATTTGATCTCGGTAGCAAATGAAGCTGACACGGAGCATAGTGAGCAATTCCCTTTCCTACGTCACTTTTGTCCAGTTAGCAACGTACTTGCAATGATGGAAATGTGTGAGTTTTGTTTTGTACAGAAGACAAATTATTTATTAAAAACTATCAAAAACAATATTTTACACTTAAGTGTCACATTCACATTAACCTTATAATTATAAAACGCCTTATTAGTATATTTCATGAGGTTTCATTTTCTGAACAAATTGTGCATATTGTTTCATCTGGTATTGAAGACAATCATTACTAATGGCAGTCTTGTTCTTGTTATTCTTATCATCCTTTGAACATAAGCTTTAAATACAGAAAGTTATGATAAGTGGCATTCCACAGGTGAAATGGATTGATGTTCTAGTATTCCAGAATTGTATTATAGTGAGCCATACTGAGACTGCATCTACATACATGCATGGCTACCATGACAACTTGTTAGCATTTAGGCCACAGGTGGTTGTTGGTTGATTGCTGAATTGCAAAATATTAGATTGGGATACATTCTGGTAGCCAAGTATTTAGCGAAAATGTTAAAAATGTGACTGCTGCGGAGTGAGAGATGAAATAGGTTAGGCTTATGACAAATGTCAATGGAGAGTGATTTGATTCCTGGTCCTGCCTTATTTTGTGTGTAGATTGTCATTACTATACTGATGTTTGTGGGTTTCTAGTAAAATTCTATGACACCAAGCAAAAGTGCTGTAATATTGGAATACTGTTCAAAGTGGCATTTCACCCTGTACTTCATACTAGTCATAGCGTTTTTATACTCATGTGGTCAGATGACGACTCAGACTGTTATATTATTCCAAATATTGACAAGCATTTGTGAACAAAAGTATCACCAAGTTGGAAATTGTTGTTCTTGCATTAACTAAGCATCAAAGAACCTGATTGTGTCATGGATACTTTTTTGACAAAATTTTGCTCCACAATCTATAGTGTTAACAAATCCAAACTGAAGTGAGACAACATCCTTCCCCACACATGTGAAATTTTACTTTGGATCAATACTGATTCAATTCCTAGACCAGTGAAGGTTCAAGGTAGAACAGGCCTGCGGCAACCTTTGCTTGCCATAAAAGGCGACTATGGTTATAGCAAGAGGCAACTAACGGGATCAGGTGGTAAGAATCACTGACTTGGTTACATGTCATTGGTTCCCATTTGTGCAGATTGATGCTCATTTTGTTGATCACTGGATTGTCTATGTCCAGACTCTATTATTTACAGAGCGCTGCCCTATAGCTGGAATATTGCTGAGTGCAGCACAAGATTAAACTCACTCTCTCACTGATTCTCACATTCCTGTGTGCAGTCAGTGATATCAACTCTGATTAATGTCTTTCTGAGAAGGGTGCTGGGGTAGTCTAGTGGTTGAAGAGACCCAGGTTACCATGGTTGCTATGTATCACACTATGATGTGACAGTAAGTAGTATAGGGAATGGGGGTTTTAAAACACTTTCATAAAACCCCTCTACAAAGCCTTATTTACTAAATAAGGCTTTGGTTGGGCCATTAGCTCTTGCTACTATTACCCCTACTACAAAAAAGTTGGCGGTAATTACTGTGCCTTGGTAGGAGGTAATACTGTGCCGTACGGTACGATCAATAATTCTTCTCTTACAAAACCCCTACCCGGCCCATCCCTCAAGTAGTACAAGTTAGGTTCGTCGGCTTTCATATCCACTTTATCTATGTTGTAAGTTTTGACTGACCATATAGGATCGGTGGCTCGCTTACGACTATCGCCCTCGTGTTCCCCCGGCTGGTATAGATACCTCACTTTGGCGCCCTATGTCACGTTTATATCGATGAAACAGTTTAACGTGAACCGCCTACGATCTCTTTGGTGTTCATAATAAAGGCTTGCTGGGCTTTTTGTATTCCCTGTTCTATGTACTTTTTTTTCTCGTCCTCGCTGATAGCAGGCTTACGAGACTTGGATCGAATATCTTGTTTCATTTCGTTATATTTTTTGAGTTCAGATAGGATTGAACGAAACTCCTCTTCTGAGATTTTACTGTCAGAGAGTGCCGTGGAAATACGCTCACTAACTGTGTTCAGCTTTGCTTCGGCCAGAACCCTGATCTCGTCGTGTTTCAATGCCTTACGATGCAGTCTGCGTGATACCAACTTAAGCGTCAACCCTAACACCCCCGCTATCCCAGCTGTTATTTCAAAACCTAGTACTATAGGTGCAGCCACGATGGTGGTTAACAACCCAACGCCTGCCGCCCCTAGTCCCATGCTGGTTGTAATAAGGATAGTGTCAGCCCCGTCTACGATATTGAAAGCTCTATTATATTTTTTACATAGTGCTTTCCGCGTGTCACGGTCTTGTTCTAGTTGGCGTTTCACATCACATAACTGCCTCAAACGGAACCCATCTACGGTTTCCAGCGTCTTCGCTACTTCCTCTACGACTGGGTACAGACCCATCCTATAATATATATTTTGAAAGATTTTTTAATTGGGTTTCAATTAAAAGTCTATCAATGAATTTGAAGTCTACAAGTTCTAGACCACTAGTCAGGGAAATAGGTGAGAGGTAAATAAAATTTCTTGTTGTAATATAAACCCCACTGAGGCTTATTAAGTAGTTTATAGGACCCCCGTGGGTATCCTGTTGTATAACAATACGACAATATTGGTTTATGTGTTCTTTAGCCCAGTGTATTGACACCCCGGGTAAAATTTGGTGTGATATTGGGAGGGTTCTATAGAAAGACGTAAAGAAGACTTCTATGATGAGGGTGGAAGGGGAAGATATTCTATCAAGATCACTGCTAAATTTTAATTTATTGTCTGGATGAGCCCTTAACCCATTTTTTTCGTAACTAATAGATTCTGTGTTTACTAATGTATTCTCCGGAATGAAATCCCCGGGCCAGATACCGTTGTTCCTAATCTTAGAGATATACCCATTATTTAATATCATATTAGGTGAGGTGGGTGTTAAGTTGATCAGCCATTTAGGTTTTTTAAAATCTGGTAACGGCACCCGTCTGTACACGTTGTCTTTGAAGTGTAGGATGTAGAATTCATCTTCCTCACCAGGCTGATCGAATCCCTCTGTATCTCCCAGGTCGTTAAGTGTAGTGTTGGGATGATGACTAGTCATTATTATACTATTATGATATAATTTCCAACTGGTTTTCTGATAATAATTCAGGGGTTAACTTAATACCCATGAAGTGTATGTTGTCAGGCAGGAAGATATTGATTAGTGATATCTTATTTTCCACGATCACGTTGACCCCTTGCAGACTGGTCTTGGAGTCGACACCAACCCGCACGTAAACGTTGCAAACTTGAAACTGGTGTCGTTTCACCCACCCGAGTTTGATCCCCTTCACGATCTCGACATCATTCCCCGATGGTTCCCCTAGGTAGACTTTGATGAACAATGTTGAGTTTGCCGGTAGATCCTCTAATATCTTGACCACGCCTTCGAATTCAGACACCAACTGCAATTTCACGTTTTGCATGGCCGGTTTACTCGATAGCATGTGGGCTGCCATAGTGTTGACTGGGCTGACGACTATACTACGTCTCTGAGTTGGGACGTAAGCCACGAGCAGGGTTCCATTGTTCACGACTTTGTTTAGGTGGTTGTCTTTGTTATCCGTGAACACGTAAGGGGAGACGAGTTTAATATTGAGAAACCATTTGTTATCGGGTAACAACAACCACTTGTCATCTTCGGTGAAGACGAGCATATATGGTTTGTTTTTGGCGACGGTAGTGCTCTCAACATCGTCTAAGTCGAACAGTTTACCACCGAACGATGGGTATATTACCCAATTATTATCACCGATGTTGACAAGGGAGTACTTAGTGTTTACTGTTGCTCTTGTGGTATCTATCATATCACTTAGGGTTCCACCGGAGGGGATTTCAACGCGTTTGTAAATGTTGTTTTTCAGTTGCAAGGCATACGATTTACCATCTACTCCGGGAGCGTCGAAACCGCGTGTGTCTCCAAGGTCGGAGATCCCGATATTGACGCATTTTTTCACTCCGGGCCCTTGTGCGCTGGTCATTTTACGTGAAGCGTTAAGCTGAGGTATCCTATATTTACAGGATTATGATTTATATCTAACACCGATATTGTCAGCTCAGGTATGTTGCCCTGGGTTAATCTCTTATACTGCCGTGGTGAAAATGACTCGGTTCTACCGTCGTTGAATTTCTCAGTTTTCACCGGCACTGCTCTCAATATAGTGGAAGGGTGACCTCCTTGAATGTTATACGTTGTGCTCACCTGATCGAGATGAATGTACAGCTCTCGGTACGGTACTAGGTCGGGTAACTTCGTACCTGTGACGGTTGTTGTTGGTTTTATCTCGTCAGGAGACATACCGAGCATCCTTGCTAATGGTCGGCCGAGCCTCAAAGGGTTTATTCCATTGTTGATTAACACCACTGTACCGTTTGAGTCGTTCATCTTGAGTTCGGCTCCCAGGGGTTTGAAGACCTCGTCGTTTAGAGAGCACACGCTGTAGTAGCCGTCAGTTATCTGGCTGCGAGTTCCACTGACGAACAGCTTATTGTTGCTGATATTAATGTTAGTCCATTGCGGTAGGTAGGTGATATCGCAGAGTGCGACTTCGAGTTGACCTGACGTGTTATCGATCGCGTGCGTCAGCTGAACGGCCTCACCGCTCGTTATTCCTGGAAGTGTTATGTACATATTATAATATATGAATTATAAATTATAATATGGATTTAGCACACTTGAAAATCGTGGTGAATGCAGATGGTACGGGGTTTAAAACAACCTTTATTGATATCTTTGAAAAGTATGTCGTGTCCGTTAATAACGCGCAGGCGGTGGTAAACTGGAATCAAAACCCAATGCAGTTTTGGCAGAACCAACTCAACTTTGCTGTGTGGTGTGCGACGACAGGGTCGGGTGTGAAACCAGACTACGGTATAGACGAACTGAGTAAGGCGGTTATTTTGTTTCATATTTATTATCAAACGAGACGAATATTGAAGGAAATAAGTGCTCCTCTTCCCCAAGATAAAGCGTGGAGTATGACGAATAACCCCTATGATAGACGCGCTTATGAACGTGTTTGTGGAGAGTTTGAGATTCCAACGAATAAAGACTTTCGCCTTCCTGGTGTGAACCATGGTCTCGGTATAGTTCTCGTGTACTTCTACAGGTCCGGAAAATATTATGCCGGTTCTAAAGATGGTTCATACAACCCAAACCGGCATACATTTACAGGCCCCACAACGAATGAAAAGATCCATGTCAGCTGTATAAAGCAAACCAGTCCTGATGCAGCCACAGCCTGGACTAAAATGATCTCAAAAACATCGAAAGGATTCACTCGTGCTGGTACAATACGCTTGAACGACTCGATTCGAACGTACGTGTGGGCGCTGTTGGGTGCGCAGTCGATGACGCGTTCTAACATCCTCGGTAAGGGAACTGCTTACGACGCTCAGACACAATTCGTTTCCAACGTTGAGGATGCTATCAATTCTCCAGTTGATCTCCCGAGGGCCATCGACCGTTACCAAAACGTGTTAGAATACGCCAGATCGAAAGTCAATTACGTGTTCGGCGTGGGGTTGTACATGGCTCCGAGTGATATGCAACTGAGAATAAAAAAAGTGGTGGGTTATAACAACAAAATAGTCATAGCCACGGCGGACCAAAAGTTGGGTATCAACCCCGATATTAACACCCCCTATATCCCACACATCCCACCACGTGAAAAGGGTATAGTGGCGCCACCCCCGGAGCCTAAAGTTCATGTGCCCCCCACACACACCCATATGCATGTGGGGTTACCCCCCTATCAGCAGCATATTGATAAGAAAACGGCCCTAGTGGTTGGTGGGGTAACTTTGGGACTTATTTGGTTAAAGATTTCTTAGCCGCTACGTACACCAGACCCGCCACGGCGACGATGGCTGCCCACAGGTTTTGACTGAGCCACATGGCAGTTTTAGACAGAGCGCTCAACAACCACGAGACGATGCTACCCAGGATGCCGGGAAGGGCTTCGGCGGCTTTACCAGCCAGTTTAGCTAGGCCTTCCCCGAGTTTTTTAATCCAGTCTTTAACACCCCCACCGCCACTTGGAGTTCCGCCGCCGCCAGGTGTGGAGGGAACTCCCATAGTACCCCCTGTTAGTGACACCACCAGGGTTGATATAATGAAACCCAATGCAGTCAGAATGCTGGCGATGGTGATCCCTTGCTCCCGGAACAATATCCGAATCCTGTCTGCTAACGTGGTGTCTCGGTGGAGGACTTGATTGATGGTTTCCCGTATACGGCTGACCTGGGATCTAAGCTTTTCTTTGTAGCCGGACGCTGTCTCCAACCAGGTCTGCCTTTCATCTTCCAAATTACGTATTCGTTCCTCAATGGTGGCTTTCATAGACTCGTCCTCAGTTTCACCGAGTTTTTTCTTTTCATAGGCGATGTGGTCGTCTATCTCACTTATTTTGGCTGTGCTTTTCCAGAGCTGACCACGAATGGTTTGCATCAACAGGTCCAACCCCCTCAGTTCCCGAACGGTAAATTCGAGCCCCGGGAAGGGCTCGTTCTCGTAGTCGGCCAACATCTTTTTAATATCATAAGTCATGTTTTGATCTGATGTGGCGTCCCTGATGCCTTCCAGACCTTGAACTAACTTCGGAGGATACTGCTTAGGTCGCGCGCCACCGTAATCTATGAAACCTAGTTCATCTTGGACCAACTGACTTCCATGTTTACCAGCTAATGTTGATAAAGCAAGCGGTTCTCTAGCGCGTTTATTCATGAGATCGATCTCCGGGCGAGACTTCAAACGCAGCGTGCCATTGCTGAGGGTAAAATCGGAATAGTTCCTTCCCAACGGCTTGAGTTTGGATTTATTTTCAACTGCGTTGTAATAATCGTCGACGGCGCCTTTAAGGAGCTCGTCACCTTGCGAGAATGAGGTCTCCTGGTCATCATTGAATGCCTGGGCACTATCGTCCCACATATCATCCATAGGTATGTCTTCATCCATTAGTATTAAAAATATATTTCATTTATATAACAATGTACGGTAGAAAATTAGATCCTTTCAGAAGATTGAGAGAGCCATTAGGTGCCAGAGCCGTGCGACAGTCGGTGACCATCACCAACAATCCCAGCAAGATAGACCAGAACCAAACTCTGCTGGTTAGATTTCCAAACCTTGGTGAGAATGACCTCATTGTACCAGGCACTGTTCGACTGGCGTTCAATATCACGTTGACCTCCGACAACGACAAACGCGAGCTAGTGCGGAACGTGGGTCGAGCTATCATCAAGAAAACGACCGTCAAGATCAGCGGTAACGAGGTACTGAGCATCGACGACAGCGACGTGTTTCACTGCTACAAGGATCTCTGGAAAAGCGAGAGAGAACGAGTCAATGATGTGTACCAGGGTATCAGCAAATCAACCCGGGCGCGCATAGGATACGTCTTCACGACAGACCAGCAAGACAAGCTATCGGACGGTGAAAAGGCCATCGCTCTAGCATACGGGAATCGATTCTGCGTGCCGCTCGACTTCGAGTTGCTCACGGGACACGCGCCGTTTTACCAGGCCGCGCTGGGTGATAGGCTCGAATACGAGCTCACGTTTAACGACTATAGCAAAGTAGTGCGTACGCCGAACGGTGATGAGGCCAGTTATGCCATAGACAACATCTCTCTTGAGTTCGACATGGTCACTAGCCCGGAGCTGGCCAGGCAGGTTCGAAGCCAGTACTCTGGGAAGATGGCTATCCTGTACGATCGCGTACTGAGGCATAGATCAGTCGTGCGAGATAAGAGCGACACTGTGTGGAATATCAACCTGAACGTGCCGGCGCGATCGATGAAAGGTATCCTGGTCGTCCCCGTGGAGGATTACGATCCATTCCGGAGGGACAGCGAGAAGTTTTTCAACCCCGAGATTGAAAAGGTGGAAGTGACCATCGAGGGCGTGCCAAACCAGCTGTTCAGTCATGGTATGAGGCCACACCAGCAGTGGGATGAGATAAAAAAGCTACCAGTGGGGGACTACATAACAAAGGACCTGGACCTAGGCTCCGTGCAGATCGGTGAATACCTGACCACCAAGTACGCCCTATGGTTGGACATGCGATCCACGGATGATGATAAACTGCACGGTAGCGGGCGCCGTATAGATAACGGCAGCGAAGGGATAACCATCCAGATTACTAAGAAGGCTCAAACCGCTGGTAAGTTGAAATTATATCTGTACGTTATTATGGACGCGCAACTTAATATAGACAATGGGAGATTCGTGCAAGCCATCTACTGATGGGGGGTACCCCCCCACACCCCCCAACAATAAACAGTCCCCACTGCCCCACACCCCCCGGGGGTACCCACAACTACCCACTGACCCACACTGCGCCATAGTGTGCGGGCAGACTGGCTGTGGGAAGACCGTTTTCGTATTGGATATGTTGGAGGGTTACTACAAGGATGTGTTCGATAACATCGTTATCATGTGCCCTACTCTGAGCATGAATAAAACGTACGCGCGACCTTGGGTGATGACGGACCCGGACGTACACAAAATCGACCCTGGGACACGCCTGCAGGACTGGTTGAAAGCTCTTCACGAGAAATTTAAAGGGGAACCGACGCTGTTTATACTGGACGACTGCAGCGCTAATCGTGAGATAACAAAAAAGAGAGACATGCTATCGTACCTGGCCTTCTCCGGCCGGCATGCAAATCACAGCGTCTGGGTGCTAACGCAGAAGTTCAACTCGGTGTTGAAAGACCTCAGGGAGCAGACGCGATGGGTGGCCTTATTTCACTGCAAGGACAGGGATTCGTTCGAGGAGTGTTTGAGAGAGAACGATGTGATGAGTAAATTAGAACGGGAACGGGTGAAGAAACAGCTCGCTGAAACTAAACACGCTAAGCTCGTTCTAAAAACCGACCAACCAGTAGCATATATAGTATGCTAAAGCTAAGCAAAGCTAAGCTAAAGCTAAGCAAAGCTAAGCAAAGCTAAGCAAAGCTAAGCAAAAGCTATGATATTTGAAGTATTTGTCGTGTGCAACTTAACTTTCATTTCTCTGTGTTTTGTCTGCATCGGGTATTATATAGTTAAAACTAAATCTTACTTGTTATATTATAAGATGGAGTGTGAGGAATTGCTCGAACAATTGTCGCCCGCAGGCCCCACTGATGACAAGCGAGAGAAACTGGTGGCGTTGGCTGTTGGCGGCAAAGCCAAACATTACTTTGGAGACTACACCCCGGATAAAATTCACAAAATGTCAGCCGAAGAAATCGATAAGCTGTACGCTAGATACGAGTCCCGGCTCGGAGCAGAAATGACAAAGACAATAGGATCGGCTATGACCCAGATATACACCGGTATTGTATCACACTTCCTTCCCATTCCACCAGAGCGCCGACTTTACCTGTGGGAGGACCTCGAGAAAGACCCTTTTATCGAACACGCCGTGAGCTCTATCAGCTGCGGGTTGTACCACAAATATGGTATGTTGTTGGCTCCAGTGACGGCGGCGATTATCACGGCAAAACATTGTCAATTTGAGAGAAAGAATAATAATAATAGTATAGATGTCCGAGGTGACGGAACCAGTGAGTCCCGAGGTGACGGTGGAGACCCCAGTGGAGGAGACCCCACCCCCAACAGTGACGGTGGAGACCACTTCAACAGTAACCAGACAGAAGAATCCTAAGAGAGTAGCTGCCGGTAAAAAACGGTGGTGTAACCAACATAAAGTGACCAACCCAACCCGACTGTTGTTGGCTGTAGGTGTAACTGCTGCCATTGGCTATCTCGTGGTTATACGTGGGGGTACCCTCCCACAGTGAGCCACCACCCAACAGTGAGCCCCCCACCCCCACTATTGATCCGCATATCATGTTGTAATTTTAATATTTTATATCATATACATAATGTCTGAGGGGAAAACGTTCGTCAACGACGCATACCACGCCACAGTGGTAGCCAGTCTAGCCGTAGGGTACGCTCGGTTGACTAAAATGGTGCTTAAACAACCAACTATCAAGCTAGATTTCAACCTGCAGGATATGGGTATGCTCATAATGAACCTTGGTATGGCGATGGCCACAAAAGACATCCTAGTAAAACAAGGAATAATACCTGATAATATAATGAAATAAATATAGGGATGGCCACGATAGCTATGATGGTCGGTGGGGCGTTAGTGAATGCCCTGGCATTTTCCGGGAGTAATTACCTCTTCTCGAAACTACGAGATGATCACGCGGCTGAAATACAGGAAGAAAGGAAGCGACACGATCTCGCTACTGAGAAATTACAAAGAGCACAGGCCGAGTACGCTAAAAAACGCCTCCAGAGGATCGATTTTATTAACGAACAACTCACGCGTGAAAACCATGCCGTTCAAACATTCAACGATGTTGATGAAGCAATGAAAGAATACTATCTACTAACTGGTAAACAATTGGAACCGCTCAATAAACCCACACTCGCTCAGTACTACACACCATCCAAGGGACAAATGAATCGTGAACTGGGCTTCATAGTGTTGGGTATAGCAGCTACTGCGTTGGTTGCAAAGCAATTAAACTAAAATACCTATATAAGTAAACATGAGACCCGCTCCATACCGATGCGAATACATACTTATGGGGAAGACCGAGGCCTGTGGTAGGAAATGCAGGAATCAGGGGTTCTGTTGTTTCCATATGGGAAGTCCTAACTACACGTGTTCTGTGTGTGGTATCGGGGTTAAAGGGCACTACTGTCTATGTAAAGCTCACGGAGCGAACGTAGTCAGACATCAACTCATATACGAGAATAAAAAAGGCTACATAAAAGAACGTAGGCGACTGCTCAAGATAGCCACTTAAGAGTTACCTCCCCTTACTGTGAACCAATTAGACATTAGTTTTCTTAGGTGTAAACACGATGTCTACTGTGCGCGAGCTCAAGCGGGTCGCAAAACAGAGAGGTGTTATCGGGTATTCTCGAATGCGGAAGCCAGCATTGTTGAGATTACTAGGTTTAGAAGCCCCTCCTACGGTAAAACAATTAAAAGCTCAAGCAAAACAGCTTGGACACACGGGTTATTCAACCCTGGGGAGAGCCGGGTTAACCGCATTGTTATCACATGCCCCCGTAGCAAAACCTCTCACTGTAAAACAACTGAAAGCCGAGGCACACGATTTGGGTTTAGGCGGGTATTCCCGTATGAGAAAACCACAGCTTGTAGAATTATTACGACAGAATAGAGCTATTGACCTACAGTTCGTGCGCACTGAGCACGCCGTAGGTAATTATTTGAGAGGTTGGCGTATGCGCGTTGATAGAAACATAGACATTACAGATATCAAGCCTCTGATAGCTGATAAGGTCAACCAGGAACTAAATAACCTAGGAAGTATCAAGTTTCAGATCACAGTGAAAATGTCGCTCGATAAGCAAGTTGGGAGTACCACTGAATATGTTCAGCCTTACTTCCGAGGTAAACAAGAGGTCGTCACACATGCAGAGACCATTGACGCATCAATCGATACCAGTTTTCAGCAGATACGAGAATACCTAGAACGCTACACACACTTGGGGTCCGGGTGGGCTGTAGATAAAATCGATAATGTCTATCTAGACATAGCTAACTACGTGCCGTTCAGAGGCGGGTCATACCTAGCCTTGCCTCCCTACTATAGAAACAAACATGCCATAGTAAACGTTAAGAATAGAGGCAACGATTGCCTGAGGTTAGCTATCAGGTCAGCCTTATTTCCAGCTGACACTAATCCAAACAGGCCTTCTAATTATCCTCAGGATGATGGGCTCAACTGGGATGGTATAGATGAACCCACCCCAATATCCCAGATCACTAAAGTAGAAAAACAGAATAATCTGGCTATAAATGTCTTTGGGCACGAAGGTAATACAACAATAATACACAGGGTCAGCCCGGTGAAGGATCGCCAAGTTATCAATATATTCATGATCCAGCGAGGTGAAAAGTATCACTACACGTGGATAAAACACTTTAGCAGGCTGTTGTATGACCAATCGGCACACAGAGAAAAGACCCACTTCTGTGAACGATGCCTACATGGCTTCACCCGAGCTGATTTATTAGAATCCCACCGGGATGATTGTCAAGGTGTGGGGCAGACGGCCATACGAGTCAACATGCCTAAGGAAGGTGAAAATATCCTAAAATTCAGTAACCACAAGAACCAAATGTCTGTACCTTATATTATATACGCCGACTTTGAAGCCTTAGTTGTGGGTGGGGATTCCCCCACACCCCCTAGTGGGGGTAGCTTCACCCACAAGACACAAGAGCATAAAGCCTGTTCGTTTGGATACATTGTCGTCCGTTGTGACGGGGAAACGAAAGCTCCGGTAGTGTATAGGGGGCCTGACGCGGCTGAAAGGTTTCTAAAGTGTTTGCAGGAGGAAGAAAAAATTATTAGGAATGCATTGTATAGAATCGCTCCCATGCGTATGACCCGAGCCGACAGGCTAGCTCACGCTAGTAGCACTAACTGTCACGTGTGTGAATCACCACTTAACGGTGATTCGGTGAGAGATCACTGTCACATAACTGGTAAGTATAGAGGCGCCGCTCACAACGCGTGCAACCTCAAGCTTAAAATCAACCCTAAGACAATAAACATCCCCGTTGTCTTTCACAACTTGAGAGGGTACGACTCACACTTGATCATGCAGGCCATCGCGAAAATAGATGGTAATATAACGTGCATCCCCAACAACATGGAGAGATACATCTCCTTCAGCTTAAACGGACTTAGGTTCATTGACTCGTTTCAGTTCCTCCTGTCGTCACTCGACAGTCTGGTCAAGGCCAACAATACCTTCCCTATCACCGATCGATACACAGACGCCGAGACTAGACCCCTGCTTATGAGGAAGGGTGTGTACCCCTATGAGTACATAGATAGTTGGGCCAAGTTCACCGAGACCAGACTACCCCCTATTGACTGCTTTTATAGCAAGCTGAATGAGGCGTCCGTCTCACGAGATGATTACTCGCACGCGACTAACGTATGGAATAAACTGGGTTGTAAGAACCTGGGTGATTATCACGACCTGTACTTAAGGACAGATGTACTGCTGTTAGCCGACGTGTTTGAAACGTTCAGGCGGACCTGTTTAAAGCAGTATAAACTCGACCCCGCATGGTATTACACCAGCCCAGGTCTGTCGTGGGACGCCTTGCTTAAAAAGACTGGAGTTAATTTGGAATTGCTCACAGATTACGACATGCACCTATTCATTGAGAAAGGCTTGCGAGGTGGGATTTCCATGGCATCCAAACGATACGCGAAAGCAAATAATCAATACGTGAAAGGTTACGATCCTAACAAACCAACCAATCACATTCTCTACCTCGACGCAAACAACCTGTACGGCTGGGCCATGAGCCAGTATCTACCTACAGGGGGATTCGAATGGGTACCCCACGTTGATGTTATGGAGGTTGCACCAGATTCGAACAAAGGGTATATCCTCGAGGTTGACTTAGAGTATCCCAAGGAATTACACACATCGCACAACAGCTATCCCCTTGCACCCGAACGTATGAGGGTTAACACAGACTGGATGTCTGAGTACCAACATAACTTGTCAGGTGGGCGTGTGACAGACGTTGAAAAACTCGTGCCTAACTTAATGAATAAGACCAAGTACATCGTTCACTATCGCAACCTACAGCTGTACCTGTCGTTGGGTATGAGGCTGACCAAAATACACAGGGTGCTCATGTTCGGCCAGAGCCCATGGATGGAGCCCTACATCAGAATGAACACAGACCTACGAAAAAAAGCCACCAGTGATTTCGAGAAAAATCTCTACAAGCTCATGAATAACTCGGTGTTTGGTAAGACTATGGAAAACCTGAGGAAACGCGTAACCGTGAAGCTGGTTAGATCTAGTGAGGAAGACAAGCTCAGGAAATTGATAGCCAGTCCGGCATTCAACCGTAATAAAATATTCACAGACAACCTGGTTGCCATACACATGAAGAAAAGCCACATAAAATTCAACCGGCCTGTTTACGTGGGGATGAGCATCCTCGATTTATCCAAACACCTGATGTACGACTTTTACTACAACGAGCTCAAGAAACAGTACGGCGACAGGTGTGAAGTACTGTACACTGACACGGATTCCCTACTAATGGAGATTCGAACCGAGGACGTGTACGAGGACATGAAAAAACACCTCGATTTATACGACACCAGCGACTACCCTAAGACCCATACCCTACACAGCACGGTAAATAAAAAGGTCCTAGGTAAGATGAAGGACGAGTGTGCTGGCACGCCCATAGCCGAGTACATAGGTTTGAGACCTAAGATGTACTCCATACTGAAAGCCGACAATAGTGAGATCCGGAAGGCTAAGGGGGTTAAGAAGTATGTGGTGAAACAACACATCAAACACGCCAGATTCAAGGAAGCCCTGTTCAAGACCCGTACCTTTAGACATAAAATGAACACACTTAGAAGTGATGGGCATAAGATATACGGACTGACTATAAACAAGACGTCCCTGTCGCCTATGGACACGAAACGTTGGATAGCTATTGATGGAATAAACACATACGCGTATGGACATGAAAAAATTTGAGGCTATTTACTACAGCCCGCGTGGGTACTGGAAAGGAGCTAGCGCAGTAGATAAGCTAGCTAAACTAGCGCGAGTACCCCCGGAGGAAGCCAAAGCGTGGCTTGAAAAACAAGCCCTGTGGCAGATCTATTTACCGGCACCACGCTACGTGCCTAGAAGGAGGTTCGGTATTAACATACCTAATAGCATTCACCAGGCAGACCTACTGTTCCTACCCCACGATAAGAGGTACAAGTATGCCTTAACCGTAGTGGATGTAGCCAGTCGTTACAAGGAAGCCGAACCCTTGACCACGAAAGATTCGGCCCAGGTAGCCAGAGGATTCGAACGCATATACAAACGCAGCCCGCTGACGTGGCCAACAGAGCTGCAAGTTGACCCCGGACGGGAGTTCATGGGTGCCGTGTCACAACTGCTAGCTAAACACGATACAAAGGTCAGGCGTGGCACGGCCGGAGCCCATCGCAGTCAAGCCATAGTTGAGAGATTTAATAGGACTTTGGCTGAGCGCTTGTTCGGCTATCAGTATGCTAGGGAGATGGCCACCCCTGGAAAACGATCGACTGAATGGGTCACGAGGTTACCCAAGGTGGTGTCGGCAATCAACCATGAAGTCACCCGTCTCACCGGTAAGAAACCGGCAGACGCTATCAAACTAAAATCAATAGTTGCAGAGTCGGCCGCTCCATTGCGTGGGAAGGAGAAACAGATACCAGATAGGGCCCTAGTGAGGTATCTATACCAGCCGGGGGAACACGAGGGCGATAGTCGTAAGCGAGCCACCGATCCTATATGGTCAGTCAAAACTTACAACATAGATAAAGTGGATATGAAAGCCGACGAACCTAACTTGTACTACTTGAGGGATGGGCCGGGTAGGGGTTTTGTAAGAGAAGAATTATTGATCGTACCGTACGGCACAGTATTACCTCCTACCAAGGCACAGTAATTACCGCCAACTTTTTTGTAGTAGGGGTAATAGTAGCAAGAGCTAATGGCCCAACCAAAGCCTTATTTAGTAAATAAGGCTTTGTAGAGGGGTTTTATGAAAGTGTTTTAAAACCCCCATTCCCTATACTACTCAGTATACTGCAACCTTTTGACATAGTTCTTTATGGGTATAGATTAAGAGGGGTGTTACCTGATGCCCTGCTCAGTACACCAAAATGTCTGAAATGGATGTAGTGTATCCTCGGGTATGCACAGTAATATTCATTATGGCAAATGTTTTACGAGAAATACAGTGCAGTCTGTCCAGCCAGTAATTCACTGTGTCAGCAGTCTGCCACATGACCTTGATCTAATAATTTCTGAATGTTCATGTGAGAGTATAGAAATGATATTGCATGTTTATTTCTTGTAAGAACCCAAGATGAAATGCTGATCTGTATATGCAGCTTACCATTGGTCACATATTATGCATAGTGATCAAAACTGTCCGTAATGGTCATCAGATCCTTGACAGTGTCCTTGTGTTGACGATTTCAAATTTAGGGAGTACAGTGGAAGCTTTCATAACAGACAGCTGTTCAATCTGGCAAGTTGTCAACACTGGCACAAAATCTCAGTCACATCTGAGGCTTGAATATTTATCATTTAAAAGCTCTGCAATCCATCATCTTAACTTGACATGAGCTGTCCAAATATGTGTTTTTCTATAGTTTGCGATGTCTAATCTTGTGTGCGGTAAGGAGTTGGCCAGATGCGTATTGTCACCAGTTAATTCTGCATTGAAACTACATGACTGCCAACAAAAGTCTAAGTTAATCTTAGTTCAGTATGGACATAATTGTACATCTAATTAGTGAGTTGTGTCAGTATGTTATGTAATTAAGATAACCACATGAAACAACAGTGTTGCGAAACAAAACTGGTTCTGTTGTAGCCATAGGTAACATGTCAGCTCTACAATCTGGCATGCTGTCTGAACTATGTTATTTCTTCATACCTAGTGACAGCCAGTTTACACAGCTTCCATTGTACATAGATTTATATACTACAAAAGCAGCTCTTAGCATGCACAAGGAGCCCCTTCTTCAACCTCTCTGATTTTGAACACAGTTAAAAATAGAGAACACAATTTCTAGACTCAGAAGGAATTTCCTTGATTCAGAGCTAGATGCTAGTGGCAATCACAAGGAAAGAAATTTCTGTAAGTTCCTATGTTTGTGTTACTGTTTTCTAAACTATACACATACCGTGGCATTTCATTGCATTGAGTAATCTCTCTTCCTGTGTATGGTTCCTGGTGTCCATGATATACAGATGAACAACTCAAAGCTTTATTTGTTACAGCTAAACAATAACATATATGTGGCTGTTTGTCAGGTCTTTGCTGCAGAATTTAGCCCAGCGTGACCTCTCAGCCATTCCAGATAAATAGCTGCTAAACCAGACTAAGAAAGAGATAACTGAGAAAAAGCGGTGCCAGGAAACATATGAATGACCTGCTGACACATAATTATTTTTATTTTTCAGTAGTCTTGTGAACTCTATCAGGTCATAATGGCGTACACAGTGTGTGAAAACCTCCGTGGATTTGCCTACAGTCGTCCTCCACTGGTCATCTTCATGATATGTCTAGCTACGTTTGCCATCGCCCTTGTCACATTTGCCTATGTTGTCAAAATGAGAGATATGCCCAATCCAGATATTCCAGAGGTGAGTGTTGAACAAAACATTCTTGCATTTGTATTAGCTGCCAAAAACTGGGTTCTTCAGATTGATCTGACATGGGGTTGAAAAATCTCATCGCCTGACGCCCAGGACAAGTCAGTTTTCATTTCGGGCAATCAAATAATGGCATCTTACTTGTCCGTGGGCTACTAGATAATTTCTGCTTACAGTTCAAAACTGCAAATAAACTTGAAATTTATTTCATATTTGTTCAAAATGTAGCCATTAAATTTCACAAGAATAATAAAAAAGAGTCATCTTTCTTTGTTATTTATCACTTCTCAATAAGTAGTCCACGAAACATTAAATCAAATACCATGTTGATTTGTTCTTTACTAATTACATCATAATGATTATGTCATAAAACTCAGGGCAAATGGAAAATTACTCAGGACAAGTTACTTTCTTAAAGTCACTTGCACTGTGACAAGTGGTTTTTAAAAATATTTTTGAACCCCTGTATGTCACTCGTATTATCATTTGCAAAGGGGGTGAAAATGTCTTGTAAGAGGACTCATTGGGAAATGTATGTTTTATGTGCTATGAAATCCATGAGTTATTCTGTAAGTTCTGTTTCCATTCTGTCATGACGATTATATTTTCTGCTCAGTGATGATAGTTTTAAAGATATTGATCAGACTTCTGATCCACAAACCTGTTGTTACTCTATAGTTTGTCATACTCACACAGTCACTGGGTTATGAATGTCATAGCGCTATGACAATTTTCTGGAATGGGCTTGTAAATTACCAGTGGAAGTCAAAAGATTCTTGTCATTTTGATGTCATAAATGTATTACTTATGGGTCAATTGAAGGAAAAATAAGACTAAAATCCTCAAGGATAGATGTGATGTAATATATTTTACGTTACCATGGTTACCAAAGGTAATACTCGTCTTACCCCTTGTTTCCATGTAAAAAGAGACCTAGCAACCAGTACTGATCATAACAGGCAGCCTACTGAATTGTGTGGTCAGGTGATATGGTTGAACGAAAATCATTGTATCCTCTTTCCCCCTATCAATCACTAGACTCTCTGGAAAATAATCAGTTATTTACAGGCTATCAGCTTATAGCTGGAATAGTGCTGAGTGCAATGTTAGGCTTCAGAAAACACCAACTAAGTGTCATTCCTTCCATTCACATTCAGTCAATATCTGTCTCGCGTATTGTTCTGTGTCAAGAGGTCTCTTAGAAAAGGTCATAAATTAAAGGGACCTCCAAATTACTTATCATGCATAGATAAAGGAAGTGTAATTCAACATAAAGCTAACTGATCTAATCACCAAACCATTTGTCACTGCAGGACAGTGGGGTAGCCTAGTAGTTCAAGTGGTTGCTGCTCCTGAACACCTGGGCTTTGATTCCCCACATGGGTACTATGTATGAAGCCTATTCTGTAATGTATTGCTGGAATATTGCTAGAAGTGGCATAAAACTAAGCTCACTTCTTTTTGTCACTTATAATATCATTGTAAAGGGACTTTGCCTTGGTTTCAGGATTGGAATACCTTCCTGGAGAGTTTTGCTGATGTGGATTTTTGTGTGTTGAGCAACTCCAGTGATTATACATCAGATGCCACTACAGCTGGCACTACAAGACACAACCGTAACACGTTGGATGGTCAGCATGAAGTCACAACGACGGCTACGTTACCACCAGATGGTGTTGTGTATGTATTGTTGATATGGACATCGTATAGTCAGCCATCTCATTGTTGAAGTTTGAATCCTTGTAGTTTAGTTTGAGATGGAAAGGGGAGATAACTCTTTTGTATGGAATATCATCATGATGTACATTAATGTAATGTGAGAAAGTTTCACCACACCAAATGTTTTCCCATAGACTTCTGTCAACAGCCATTCCACATACATTGGGATACAGCTGACCTTTATACTACAATTAAACACAAATTCTGTCCAAACTTGTCAGACGATTTTTCTGAGCACAGGAAGTGGAACACATCAACCCTCCATTCCACACCAAATGTCTCCTAGTCGAAAATAAATGTGCACATATAAGCATAAGTCATGGTGATAAACACAACAGCACTAAATACTTAACACTTTGGTCAGTTTTACTTACTGGATGGATGTGCTTTTAAAACACTTAAACACCTTACACTATTTCATACAATCACAGCTTTCACAGGCCTCTGTCCGCGCGAGTTGTTTTCATATAGTCCCCACGAGCGAAGCATGTGATTCTGATAAAGTCTAGTGGAACTTGAATACATGTATTTGCAGCTGTGACACTGGTTTAACTAGAATACATGCTCCCTTGTAGCAAAATTATTAAGTCGAGTTCAAAGACCTATTTAGCTGAGGGAAAGCACTAACTGTAACATGGCAAATGAATGTGGCCTTTGTGATAATGGTAATGGATCCACAAATGTGAGTTCTTGTTGTCTCTTAAGGACCTGGGGTAGAATAGGCCTTCAGCAACCCATGCTTGCCATAAAAGGCAACTATGCTTGTCATAACAGGCGACTGATGGGATTGAGAGGTCATGCTCAGTGACTTTGTTGACACGTCATCGGTTCCCAGTTGCACAGATTGATGTTCATGCTGTTGATCACTTGATTGTCTTGCCCCGACTCGATTATTGACAAACCACCGCCATATAGCTGGAACGTTGCTGAGTGCGGCATAAAACTGAACTCACTCACTCACTCATACACTCATGGCCTTAAGCATATTTGGTAATGATTTCAGCTAACCATTGTTTAATTATGTATTTTACAATGGAATGTACTATGTAATGTAATTTTATGCTGATGAAACTTATCTTCGGTTGATAGTATGCTATTTTTGCAGACTATGACATGAACTGAACTTGAGAGGTTCAAATCCAAAATATCTGACAAGTTTTTCAGAGGCTGACTTTATTGACATTATGCAGTAATAAGCTTCATCTCTATCATAACAGTACCGAGTCTGTAGTAATTATAATTATCATTATATCATAATGAATAGTAATGACTACTTATCCCTGTGAGCTGCATTAAGTCTGTTGTGTGTTTATTCCACAGCAACGTATCGCTGTCGATGATGGTGGAGATGCAGCCTACCCAGGACTTTGTGAACATCCCTCACAATGTGACATACCTGTCTACAACTCTGATGGGAGACCAGCTTGGCCTGTATGGTAGGTGCAGCCTTGTGTGTAAATCCATGGGGAGTGAGCAGCCTATGCTCTCAATCCCAGACTCAGTTCGAAAAATTAACATCTGTGAGTGAAAACCACTGAGGCCCACAGATTTCTGGCATTGTTTGTAGGGAATTACTTATATTCTAGCTAAAATGTAAGGATTACACATTCTGATCAGGACCCACAGCTTTATTGGGTTCTCATTCCACAGGGCCTGCAGCTTCTTAGGGTTAAGGGCAATCACGGGGATGTATGGAAGACTTTTTATGACTCCTGTATTATTCAGCTGTCTGTAAATAATAATGTCTGTAGATCTTAATAAAGGATGACTCTGCTTTCTGTGATATGTTTCACGTATTTCTATGTGGTTTTGTGGCTGTTCTGTTTCAGGTGAAGCAGCTGACCTTGAAATGAATGTGACCTTCGTGCTGCCGTTCCAGTGGAACACATCACGGTGCAACCGCCGAGGGATCTGTGAGCCCGTCAACATCTACACTTGCATCAGTTTCCAGGCACCAGTGTCTTTCTTCCCCCACACAAAGTTAGTCCTCAATATGTCTTGGAGTTGCCTTTCCTGAAATCGTTTATTGAAATGTTGAAGTGAACAGCTTCCAAACAGAGAACACTTGCCATATATGGTATGTGAACAATTGCTCCATACTTCAAAAACTGGCGAATGCGGTGTTGGTGGTGTTTGCCAAACTGGTTTCACTCACAAGTTGGGTGTACGATATTAGTAAAGGGACAAGGGACATAACTCTATAGGGTTCGAGGGCAGAACGAGGGCACAAGAGTTGATTTAATTCAACTTTGCATAAATCCATTCAAACTTTTTAATTTTATTTTGTAATCAAAAATGGGGGAGGGGGGTTGGAGGCAATGGTAGCTTTCCTGAGGACTGCTGGTTAGTGTTATTGAGAGAAATGCTTTATTTATTGTTAGAGAAGTTTGGTGTGACAAAGAGTACTTAATGAAAGCTATAATTGCAGGAAGCCAGACATGTGTCATGGCAACTCGGAGTCTGGGATTGAGTACCATGTGAAGATGGTTGGTCTTAAAGGAACTCGCAGGCACCCCAAAGTGTTGTGGTGCAACAGTCAGCCAGTGCTGCATGTCCGCTACAAGCTGGACCCCAGTCTCACTGTCATGTTGTCATTGGTAGGTGTCCATTGATTGGCTGGTAATTCCCTGTGACACACCCTTTTTGGGTGATGCTCTTCATATAATCCATTGTATGGCATTGTGTTTTGACTTGCATTGTGTTTCAACATACAGAGTTGTTGGGGATTTCTTGTTTCAATGGTAAGCCCTTATCTAGGGCTAATTATGGCATATTTGTTGCTAACATTCCTACACAAATGCACAGAAGCACATACGTGCGTATGCACACACACACACACACTCTCACATTTGAAACTTCATGGATTTTTATCCCCCGGCATGCAATGCATGTAATTGACATTGATATAGGCAATGCCTCGTCCGTCCGTCCTCAATCATTTTTTATCTGGAGCTTAACTCAAAAACTGTTCAATATTTTTTTACCAAAACTGGTGGATATAATAAAATGAACCTATGGTTGTGCCTTTTGCTATTTACAGATTTTTTGACATTTTTTTTGTTTCTCCTTGGAATGTTTTGGTCTTAGTCTAGTTGGAGGGATGGACTTCGTTTCCGTAGCATAACTCAAAACTGTTCAATATTTTTCTGCAAAACTTGGTGGATATATCAATCAGAACCTTAAGTGGTGCCTTTTGCTATTTACAGGTTTTTGTTTTTTAGCATTTTCTGGGTTTCCATGGAAACTATTCGGACTTAGTCTTAAAATGGAGGGATGGGCTTCAATTCCGGAGCAGAACTCGAAAACTTCTTAATATCTTTCAGCAAAACTTTGGCAGGCCCCAGAGTGGTGCCTTTTGCTATTTGCAGATTTTTGTCATTTTTATTTTTTCCTGTTTCCATGGAAATGATTCAGACTTTGTCTCAAAAGGGAGGGATGGGCTTTGTTTCCAGAGCACAACTCAAAAACTTCATAATATCTGTCAGTAGATCTTGGCATATATATGAGACAGATCTTGAAGTGGTGCCTTTTGCTATTTACAGATTTTTGTCACTTCTATTTTTCTTCGTCTCCATGGAAACGATCCGTACTTTTTGTTTCCAGAGCACAACTTGAAAACTTTGTAATATCTTTCAACAAAATGTGACACATGACAGATATGTGAGCTAGACCCTAAAGTGGTGCCTTTTGCTGTTTACAAAATTTTAACACTTTTATTTTTCTTGTTTCCATGGAAATGATTTGTACTTAGTCGACTCGAAAATCATTTGGTATTTTTCAAGAGATCATGGCAGACATATGAGACAGATCTTGAAGGGGTGCCAATTGTTGTTTACAGATATATGGCATTTATATTTTTCATGGTTTTCACGGAAACGATTCAAAGTTAGTCTAGAAATCATCAAGTAATTGTCAGATGATTTGTCCTTTCAAATATGTAGGGGCTGGGGTGATATGTCAACTTCTGATAACTCTTGTTTGTTTCAGTGGTAAAACTCACTTTACTGTTATTTAACTTTAACTGAGTTGACATCTATCCAGGGCTAGTTTGTGTAGTTAAGGCACATTTGGCATAAACCTGTGATTATCGATCTAATGGTATTCATCTGATATTCTTGTCTGAATATGTTGTCGTCTTTGTTTATCAGCATGACCGATCTGTCATCAACCTCCACTTGATGCACACAAGTTACTTCCTGTTTGTGATGGTTATCACATTGTTCTGCTATGCCATCATCAAAGGCAGGCCACCTAAGACCAAGATTGTTCAACAGATTCATGTTGAAAAGGTATGTTCAGGATTGTTTACAAATACAGTCATACAGCTTGACCAGGATGTTTGTGTGTTTCTAAAAAATCAGGGCCTAGAGTTTCGAAGCTCTCTTAGTGCTGACATAGTCATAAGTGCCATACATTAACATCAACTTACGACTATCTTAACACTAAGAGGTCTTCAAAAATCTAGGCTCAGGTCATTTGCAAATCCTAACATTGTGAAAAATGTTTGGCTGACATGTGTGGCAGTTGAGCTTTTGTTTTGGCTTGCTGTCTGGATATGGCAAACGTTTGCATGTTTTTAATAGGTAGAAGGCTTATTAAGCTGAACGTTTGTATAAATGGTCCCAGTTATGGTGTGTCTAAAACAGCCCAATCTTCTTCTTTATTCAGGTAAACTGCACATCCTAAACGACTTTCCGTGTAATACCATTTTTATTAAATGAGTTAATGAAAACAAGTTTAATAATAATGGTATTTCATGGAAGTGAGTTAAGTATTCTCTTTATTACTCAGCAACATAAATTGACACAAACTGCGGTGAAATTCCCTACAGTGTGAAGACTCTCAGCTTTTTGTGAGTCAAGTAACATTGCAACAGCGACATTAGCATTGTGACGTCACAACTTTGAACCGTTTTGACCTCATAAGTCAAGCGGTATTACACTAGTGTAATGTTGCTGTAAAAATATTACACTGCAGCATCTTCAACGGGCGAGTAATAAATGGTTTTATCTGTTAATAGTCAACAACTTAAGAGTTATGTCACCATGGAAAGATGTTGTACAGTCTTATCTTTATCATGTTGGTTCCAGTCCTTTGAAGGGCGGTGGGGTAGCCTAGTGGTTAAAGCATTGGCTCTTTATGCCCAAAACTCAGGTTTGATTACCCACATGGGTGCAATGTTTGAAGCCTGTTTCAGGTGTTGTTTCCCCCCCCCATTGCTTGAATATTGCCAAAACCATACTCACTCGCTCACCCCAGTGTGATTCTTACAGACCACTGCGATATAGCTGCTATATATTGCAAACTGCAGTCATTAACTATGAATTTATTCACTTCTTATCCAGGATAGGATGGTCAGGCTCTCTGACATGGTTGACATGTCATCAGTTCCTAATTGCGAAGATCAATGCTCATGCTGTTGATCACTGGATTGTGTGGTCCAGGCTTGATTATTTACAGACTGCCACCATATAGCTGGAATATTGCTGAGTGTGGCATAAAACCAAACTCACTCTGTCACTTTAACAGTTCTGTCATCATGTCTTCTGGTGTATATTGATATTAACTGCAGTCAAACATATTTGATTGTGAGATACATGTATAAACGTGATGTGAAGCCTTATCCAAGAGTGTATTTAGTAATGCTCATAAAATTATTCTGTTTTTTTTGTTCTTCCTCAGATTCCGAACAAAGCATAGGTGGTATTCTGTGGAAGAGGAAGTAGGTAATGACAAGAGTAGAGTGTTCACATCAACTGGGAAGAAGAGTGGTTTCAAATGTTCCTGCAACAAGTTCTTTTAACACTGGGACCATGTGAGAACATAATGGAGAGATCTACTTTCAAAAACAAAACCTACAAACCAGAGCCTAGTATTTGTTTGATTCCATTTGATAACATCTATTCCATAATCCTTGCATTTGCAAGGTTGCTATGATCACAAGATTTCAGTCACCGTGGAAATGGCCTGTTGGTTTGTAGAAAGTGAGGGAAAGTGAAAGAAAATGGATTTGTAGATGTCTTCTCTCTCTCAATAGTAGCTCAACAAATGTTGGAATACAACGCTGTCATCTTGATCACTTCAGTTGTAATTATAGACTTACTTGTGTTGAGGAAAGACTCAAACATTCCCATCAATTCTGTGTCAGATTTGACTGAGATTAATCAAGGAAGTAGAGAAGGAACACTCGTTCAGGATGTTGACTGGATGCTTCACAAGATATGTGATTTGTTGACATTCAGTGTTTTATCTTTAGTTAAATATGTTTATACATTGTTTGCTGTTATGTCTTGGGATTATAGTCAGGGCACCTACTTTTGTCAACTGGTCCATCTTTCTAGGGTACCTGTTTTGATGGGAGTGGTCCATCTTGCACAGGCACCTGTTTTGAGACCATTGATCCAGCTTTTTGGGGGCTATGTTCTGGAATCATTCAGGTACTTCTTGCAATCATTTAAAAAGTCAAGAGAAGCTGACAAGATTTTCTTTGCAATCCCTATATAAAATCAGAAACGTTAAATTTGTTTGCACCATACAGCAAACGTTTCTGATATTTATTTTTGTTCTTTCTTTTATTTTGACAAAATATTTTACTTTGCTTTTTGAAGTCCTTTGCTTAAAAAACAGCAGACATGGTGCAAATTAAAGAAAACTATATGTATATGTTGATAATGTGATGGTTGAATTAACTTTGTTTCTTCATGGGAGCATTTCATTGATGACATACTGAGGCCTTGCAGAAATGAGTTTTGGGTATTGTAGCCATGTGTCAAGTGATTGGTAATTGTGATTCGTCATGTGTGATGTTTTGAGTGGGTGTAAATAATTCAGAACTGTCACATCATGCATGAGTCAACTATAGTTGTCATTGAGCCTTTGAAGAGTTGGTGGCAACGTGCCAGTGTTTGGGGGATATTTTTTTCTTCTTCTTTTTTGTGAACACCAAACCAACCATATATGATATGATGTTTAGTGTGTATTTAATATTGTCATGTTCCTAGTGTTTAAATTTGGAGTTATGACTTCAACATGAAAAGAGATTAACAGCGCCAGGTTTGTGAGTGAAGTCCAAGTTAAACCACAGCTTTTCTACTGAATGGTCTTTCCACGGTTGAATCAACAGATCACTGCAGGGATGGCCAAGTGGTTAGTGCCATCTGTCATATGGAAGAAGGTTCTTATCCCTAATGGTGGAATGTTTGAACTTGGTATTGCACATTCATGCTCTGATTTGATGAGGACAATATGGTGTAAAGGAGTACACAGACAGATAAGAACTCTGGGACAGGCAGTTTGTACAGAAGGTGTATAACCGTGATATCACATGTATATATGTGTTTACAGTTGCTATTTATTACTGTCAATTGTAATATACAACAGTCATGTCATATACGCTGTGCGGATGCCTTTGGGGGCTAGGTAAAGAGCGTGATAATATATTCCTGTGATTATTACTGTTCATGAACCATTGTTCTGAGACGTTTAAAACAATCTCATCAAATTCAGATCTTAGTGCTCCCTACCACTGTACAAAGATCTGAGGTTGTCAAGTTATGAGTCACAGAATGACCTTTGACCTTACAGGAACTTTGTCAGTGTTACCCAGTTGGAAAGAAACTTTCAGGCTAGTTTTGAATTGGCACTTTCATTCCAGATTAACCTCTTTTTTTCAAACATAAGAGAAAGTGTTAATTCAAAATCTGAAAAGTCAGTTGAAGGAAAACTTAAGGTTCAGTAAAGTCTTAACCTTTTTAAGGTAGCATTAATTGAAAGCAAATTCTGTCCGTCAATTTCCTGATCTTGCATGCAACTTTCTGACATGAATCATTGTGTTCTTGAATCTTTGTGTCCTTGAGTCTTTGTCAAGCAGTAGTAATACCAGGCTGTAATTTTGATGAGACTGACATTGAAACGAAACCCATATTCCCGGTTTCATAGGCAGTCATTAACCTGTATCACTTAACCCAAAGTGAACTGAATTCAGTGTTATGCTGAGTTTGACAATTACATTGCTATATTAGGATGGATGCCCAGTCACTAGTGTGAGAAGTTTAGTTGATAATGGAAGTCTGAAAGTTAAAAGATATAAACAGAGCAAACAACATGAATAATTTTAACCGAGATTGTTATTACCTCTTCAGATGCAAAATCAGTTGCTTATAAGCCAAAAAATAAAAAACAAAAATTCAGTTAAGTATGTCAGCTGCTAGTGACTGGCACCATAGAAACAGGAAGCCATGTGATCACAGCACTTCAGTCCCAGTGTAGAGCAAAATGTATAGCTTGTTGTCGAAAACACATACAAAATTCCCAGATGTGGTGATCTGCAACACTTTTGCCGATATAGTGTCATCAGTGCTACTTTTGTAGGAAACACATGATCTACTTCATCACTCAAGTTTGTAAAATACAAACTTTAAATGATATTAAAGATAGAAACTATATTTTTGCCTTACATCATAGAAAATCCCTAACACTTCGATATTATATGTCTGTTTGAAACCTCTGACAGAAATATTAAAGTTTTGATAAACAGAATGCTTGTGAAATGGGATAAAGAAGATGAAATTGCTTTGGAAAAAAAGCCTCTCAGATTCCCCCTCTGTAACAAGTCATTAAATGTTCTCAGAACACGTATTACAGGGTTATATATTGTTTGTGGTAGTGCTAACATTTAGAAGTCATCAGTCTCATGTGAAATACCTAACCATTCTGTCAGATTTTGCTACAGGACAGAAGTAAAACTGATGCTGATTAATCATTATATTTATCAATATCAGCACATGCCACGAGTTCATTTATTTAGTTTGCACCCAATTTCAGGTGGCTAGTCTGGTCCAATTTAATGTTATGGTTTGTTAAACTAGTACACTGGTTTGTTTATGCTTCAGAGTATGAACATTATTTCTGGTTTCCAGTGCCTTGATAGTACAGAAATGTTGCCTAAAACCAGCATAAAGCACAAAATGTTGAGTGATAGTGAAACCGATGGGTCAAGAATAGGATACAAGAGGATGCGAGTACATGTGTGAAGCCAGTGCTAGTGTCCAGTGCTTTGATATTGCCTGAATATTGCAAGGCTCACTACACATGGGAGCTGGTAGGGTAGTTTAGTGGATAAGGTGTTTGCTTGTCACACCAAAGACCTGGGTTTGATTCCCCTCATAGGCACAATGTGTGAAGCCCATTTCTGGTGACCCCTGTCATGATATTGCAGCAATATTGCCAACATATGAGCTAACATATCTAAGTTATGCAAAGCTTTTGGTGAGATCAGTACAAAGTAAACAACATAGTTCTTTGAGAAAACATAATAGGGGAGCACCATGTGCTGTACTGACTTTCCCAGGTGCTTAAATGTTTACACGTCAATTCCTTGTACTACAACAATTTTAAATTTCATTATAGAGATAGAGCAATAGTGAACAAACGTCAATGAAACTGAAACATTTTTCAATAGTTAGAAGTTAGTAATATACCCCTTCAACACTGCTGGTTTTTCAGTATCTGTGATATTAGACAATATGGGCAGTAATATTAATGTTTGGTCTATCATGGGTGCTTACAAAGTTTACTCACCCATTAGACAATAAGTTGGTCAGTGGTGATTATTGGAACCAGTTGCTTCATATGGAATAAGATCATGATACTACAAACAAGGATAAGTTGGACCGGCGCAGAGAACGTGTTTACGAGAAGTAGGTGCTGCACGGCAGTGAGCAAACCCATTTGGTTTGTGAAAGGGAGAGCAGATGTAGGATAGTTGCATGACAATTAAATTGATTGCACATGTAGCTGCACACGCATTGCTCATAAGACTCTCATGCTTCACCCATTACACTGCACTTGACTGCAGACAACCTGGGGCCCTGTTGCTCAAAATGGCCAGCACCGTTGGGCAGCTAATGTACAGGCTGGGTCAAGTGCTCAACTTATCCTTGTTTGCCAGTAGTTATTTCTTACTATTATCGTGATTGGCAGCATGCTGAGTGGTTTTTTGGTGAGACATATATTTATTAGCCAGGATCAGCTGATTTCAGATGTACTACCAGATTTCTCAGATAATGATCCTTATTTGGTATTCACTATGTCAATGCTCGTGTGTCTTGCAAAAATGGAAAACCAGTATCACTTTTGATGTATTCCACAGGAAGCTGACAGTGTGATAATGATGGTATGATACGACCAAATAACTTGAACTGCTCAGTGCTGTAGTTGTAGCTGTATTGCTGATGTTTTGTACAGATTTGGTTCTTCATTATTTTATCAACTAATCAGTGATGATAGTTGTATGTTTTGTGTTAGCAGAGGATGTAAATATGTATCTACTTGTCATTTGTTTATGATATTCATATCATTTTGAATTGTTTGTCTATTGTTTATTTGAATATTTGTCTTTATTTTGTTTGCTAAGTCAGTTGCAGCGTAAGAAATGGGTTTTTTCTGTTTTGAAGTCAAAAGCAGTTGCATGAAATCAGGTCTTAGTGTTTCCCAAAGCCTTTTTGAAGTAAAACCTTTTTTATTAAGAACGAATTCCACAGTTGTATCTCTCTTGATCTTTCATATACGTGTATATGTGGCCAATTAAGTAAATATTGTGGTTCCCATTAAACCTCTTAAAAAATTAGGGTAGGTAGGTACGATTTTTAAAAAAACTTTTTATACTTTTTTCTTTTAAGAAGTAAGCTACGAACTGATTACACATTCATCAGTGTGGCATTGTTTATTCAATCAAGTTTGTGGCCATTATGACGACTTTCTCTGTCAGAATGACCAATGTCTTTCTGTGCCAGGGAAATAACAGTGGTGTCTGAAATCTTATTTTATTCATACTTCAGGGTCAGAACCAGTTTTCAAGGGTTGGTTGGGTAAAGAGAACCACAATATTTCATTTCTTGGGCCTTCAGTATATGTTATTTACTCTTGATAAAAAAATGTCTCAAGTTTCTTTAAATGATGCAATGTTTCGATGTTTTTTTGGTTTTTTTTGGGGTTTTTTGGGTTTTTTTAATTTTGGAAGATTAGTATTGCTTTTTGTGAACACTGTAAAGGCAGTCCCAGCCTTTTGTAAAGTCAGTAGTGAAACGACACTCTTCACATTTATTCAATATCTTTGTAGTGATTCTTGGCTAGAATCTTTTGATTTCCAAAATAATCAGTGTTATTTTTATTTTTTTTCTGTATATTCATTTGTTCATATACCAATTTCTTTTTTTATCCTTGTAATATAATCTGTTTCAACTTGAAACTTGTTTACACCCCGTTACATTACATTTCTCAAGTGCAGTTAGTGAACTGCAGTTTTGAGTCTTTGTGACTTGTGTATGGGAAATCCTTGAATCAGCTGAGGCTTTGTTTTCAGCATACAAATAAATGAAAAGGTGAAATCGTTTGAGAAGCAAAGAAATACAGAGGGTTGGAACACAATGTTTATATTGAACGGCAGACCTATGTGGATGGTGTATTTTTCGTGTGCATTTAAGCATATATGAGTGTTGTTTAGACATTTGAAGTGATCTTGTAAAATCTGATGTTTTAGTTTACGTACCTCTTTTCATGATTACATATGATACCTTTCCATGAGGTGAATTTGGAGGCATTTCAATTCAAAGTATTAGCAGACAGAGCATTTAGTACAATCGTGTTTTTCAAAAATGAAAAAAAAGTGAGCAGTTCCAAGTGTCCAAGCTGTTAGAAGACAAATTGTTTTGGAAAACGAGCATGTGATTGGCCAAGAAAAGGACATGTATTGTTTTGGTAACTGAATTAATGTGTAATTTTCCAGTGTACATTAGTTCTTCTTTTATGACTTAGTACTTACAGCATGATCCAGGATATATTTCATAATGTGCAAGAGCGCTTCTAGTATTATGTTACCGTACAATACTTGAATTATAAGATACTTCCTTGACAACTGATTACCATGATCCAGCACCGAGAATAGGTTTATATTTAGATACTGGTCTTGTAGTCTAATGTACTTACTTAACAACGTGTTACACAATCCAGTATCAGTTTCTTAACACCCAAGTCTTTATCTTGTTGCATGATACTGCTTTTGTATGTAATGTTAGTTTCTTGACAGCTGGTTATAATCCAGGATCAATTTCATATCTTAAATATAACAAATATTTCAATACTGCTTGTACGGTAAGACGTGGAAGAAATTATTACTGACTGTTGTTAAAACAGTGCTTGTATGTTAATAATCTTTTCTTGGCAACTGTTTGTGATACAGTATCAGTTTCATAAGTTATAAAAGCATCAGTATTCAATACTACACCACTGGGTATCTTAAAGCTGTGACATTACTGGAATATTGCTGAGTGTCATGAAACAAATTGTGTATGTAAATAATACTCCCTCGACAACTGATTATCATGGAAGATGGCTGCTGTTCAGTATGATTATATGGTTTACACAGAAAATACTCTGGAAAACATTCTGTTTTATATTTTAAATGTGAAACTTTAGAAATACTAAATACACTGAATAAGCTGTGAAAATGCAAAAATGTGTTGTGATTATACCCTATTCAAAACAGGGCACATAATAGGATGAATATGGTACTGTTACATTTGTTTACCTTCAGTTTCTAATACAAAGAAAAGTAGTTGGCTAAGTATGTAAAGAGAAATAACGCTGAGTTTGGCATTATAGCCAGTGTCACAACTTAATGTGGAATCTTTTGTTGTTGCTAGCATATGACCTAAGTGACCGTTGATTTATAGGTGTCTCATTCAGATATGATATAGTATTTGTGTTAATATGTTGATTTCATGTTTCAATGATGAAAATACAGTTTAGTGTGACAATTCCCTAAATTAGTTTGACTAAGAGTCATGTTGTTGAAATGTATTGGATGACTAATTTAATGATCTTGTTGTTAAAACATCTCCGCAGGTTGGTGAAATTTAATATCCAAATACACAGAGAGAAAAGGATAGATGTGGGAGACAGTTACTTTGACCTAGTACTCTAGGAACTTCATACAAAATTGGATCATTTCTGAAACATCATGCAAATCATGTGTGTCTTATTTCATGCCAGTATAAAGTATGCATTTGTATGTGTATGCATGTGTGAGTGTCTAAATACACTATTTCCTGTAAGATTGGGAGAATTTTCCCATTTTGTAAAATGTCAAGCATTAGATATACAGAGTGAATGAGTGAGCTTAGTTATTTGCAGCACTCATCAATATTCCAGCTATATGGCGGCAGTCTGTAAATAATCCAGATTGGACCAGACATTCTAGTAATCAACAGCATGAGCATCAATATTCTAACCTGAACTTTCAGGGGTATTAGACACACCTCCTTAGATATCTAGACAGCTCTCCCCAAATATTAAATTACATTTTACATACTATATTACATTTTTAATTGGCATTATATTTATTGCTGATAATCCTTCTTTATGTTGTTTCAAAGTTAATGCGCTTGTACCTTCTACTTCCTGATCTTCCTTATCATTACTGCAATAATAAAGGTCTAGAGGCATCACTTGAATGCTCAGAGTAATTATAGGGTTAACTGTGACAGCTCTCCCCAAATATTAAATTACATTTTACATATTACATTTTTAATTGGCATTATATTTATTGCTGATAATCCTTCTTTATGTTGTAGTGTTGTTTCAAAGTTAATGCGCTTGTACCTTCTACTTCCTGATCTTCCTTATCATTACTGCAATAATAAAGGTCTAGAGGCATCGCTTGAATGCTCAAAGTAATTATAGGGTTAACTGTGACTGTGTAGATATTTGTTTTATGAATAAATCCCCTTTTACTGTCCTTTCTTAGTAGGATGATTGTAGAGTAATGAGGGTTACGATTGTCATGGCATGAAGATCATTTGGTGCAAAAGGATCCAGTTTTCAGAAGAGCTGTATTTTACTCTGAAAGCATCCAACTTGTTTGCATACGTTTCATAAACATGCTATTAAATACAAATTAAGTAAGACTCATTGAAAGGCTCTCTTCCATGACAACCAGCCCTGACATGTACTGAGAGAAACAAATGAGTAACACCACTTCATGGCAGTGTTTCTTTATTCATTCCCAGATTTGAAAATACTTCAGGAATGACTGAATGTTCCTGTGTTCCTATATTTTTTTCTCACAGTTTATTACCTGTAGTCATTTGGAAAAATAGAGTGATTTTTCACTCTCATTAGTTGAACAACTTTCATAGTGTACCTGTTGTAAAAGAATTATTCGGTCATTTCATGCTTTTTCATTTATGTAAATGACTTGCCTAACCATTCCATACTGTTTTTGAACTGCTTCACATAGAGCTTGTTGCAAAATGTTTCACTTTGTTCGCATAGGTTGTTTTTTGTTGTTGAGTGAGTGAGCAAGAGAAGATTGTCCTTGATGACTGTATTGTTGAATTTTAACCTTTTTTTTTGTACATATGGGGAGATCACCAATAAAGAGGAAAAGCGGGATGGTTGTTAGTGGTTGTTTTGTTATCCAGGAATCTTGCCTTCTTTAGGATCTTCAGTTTCATGAATGTTAGTAGACTATAGAGCAAACACATGTGTTTGTGTAGCAGTGTATGCAAAGTGGAACATCAGGAACGACCAGCAGTTGAGCAAACTTCTGTCCATTGCCTAAGTTTTGTCCATCTCCAACATAATAAGTAATAATAATATGTATATTTATTCAGCGCCAAACTCCATTCACAAGGTGATTCATCATAGTGCTAACAGTCAAATCAGGCATATCATTTCCCCGGAAAACCCAAGCAGCCTGTTAGACACTAACAGGTTATAGTCACATGTCTTATCCCACCATGTATATATTTTCAGCTGGGTGAACAGGGGCAATTTTGAACAAACTCGCTTGCCAGTGGTGAGACCACGTGTATCACGTGCTTCGTTGTGGGGCCGGCACTGACATCCTCGAAACCCTCAGGAATCAAAACGGTCACCCATCCAAAGACTGTCCGAACTCAACGGTGCCTAACTTCAACTGATTTGTGATCTGAGCTCCATGCACATCCAGGCTGTTCTGTGGCCTCCATGGTGTTGAGGATAGAGCGTCTGCGAGGAGAGCAAGAAGGTCGCTGGTTCCATACCCGACACCCGACATCGTCAAACCAAAATCATATTAGTTATTAACATGGTATTTGTTGGTCTCATTTAGGTACAAAGCATTTGTGGGTACAACAAGGACTGGTCAGCGCGAAGTCAGTATAGTGTGGTATTCATTTGACCCAGAAGTTTGCTTGAAAGTAAATGCCCAACCTTCCACCACTGGGGGCATAGGGATAGGCTAGTGGGTAAAGCATTTGCTTGTCCTGCTGAAGACCGGGTTAGGTTCACCACACGGATACTTTGAGTGAAACTCATTTATGGTGTTCCCCGCCGTGATATTGCTGGAATATTGCTGAAAGCGACGAATACAGTGAACAGGGAGGTTACAATTATACTTCGACCACCCATGACTCTTGATTTGATCCGGATTGTTGGTTTGATTGACTCAATTCATCATATCCAAGCTGCGTGTGATGTCAGTTACAGTCTGACTTAAATGAGTCTTAGTTAAGCGCCCCATGACACGACTGAAAAAGCCCGATCTTTAACCTGTGGAGCATATGATGGGTCGACGTGTGCAAGAAAAGGATCCCCAGAACAAAACCTCGCCCAGCTGGGAGCTGCTTTACACGAGGAATGGCGTGGACTTCCTCTTCAAAGGATCAGGAGGCTGAAAGGGGGTAAGAGGAGGAAAGAGTTGGCTGTTGTACAGTCAAATGGAGGTTACACTCGTTATTGACCTTGAACCGTGTGAGACTCGCAAACTGACATTTTAAATGTTCACATTCACTAGTAAATTTAACATTAAACATTCTAGTTCTTAGTCTCCAATGGAAGGGCTTGCGTAATAGTGAAATAGTTGTTGTGGACGAAACACAAAGTCATGGAGGTATATTCGCAATGAGTCCAATTAAAGTGTTTCGCTGTGCCAAGTCTGTTTGACAGGTAGGAGTCTGTCACCACTGCACCAGTGAAGACCCGGGATAGAACAGGTCTTCAGCAACCAATGCTTGCCACAAAAGGCGACTATGCTTGTCAGAGGCGACTAACAGATCGGACGGTCAGGCTTGCTGACTTGGTTGACACGTTATCAGTTCCCAGTTGTGCAGACGCTCATGTTGTCGATCACTGGATTGTCTGGTCCAGAGTAGATTTTTTTACGGACTGTAAAGCTTGAATATTGCTGAGTGCGGCGTAAAACTAAACTCACTTACAGTGACCACTGGACATTGAAGAAGTTACAGAGACCCTAAGCTGTCTATGAAGATGAATACGTCATTAAGAATGGATGCCCCTTCACATGCAAACGTAAAGAGATGATTTATATTTTCATATCTATGTTATATTTTTAAAATTTTGATGGCCATTAAGATATTCTCTTGGAAAACATGTTCATAAACCACGACACGACCTTGACTCACCGTCGGACCACTTAGTGGAATGCTGCTAGTTCTGTATGAATATCCCAATAGACAGAATATTCCATTATATCAAATCGTTGTCAATGTTGAAGGAATCAGAGCGTATGGATCGAAAGTTTCTGTCTGAAAAAGAAAAGCACCGGCACAACGAGACTCGTGACAATCAAGTTCTGTTCGAAGCTGATCAGAAAGGTTCTTGCACCTATCTGTGACTGTGTTTTACCACTTGAAGCACGAATCCTAACATTACACTGCCCCACTTACAAAGGTAAAGACAAAGACTGACACGTCAGTTTTTTCATTATGGACGTCTAGGCGGGACTAGAAATGTAGCATATCATTCGTCAGGTTTGAGGAACTAACGGGGTGCTGATGATCAGGCTTGCTGACTTGGTTGCGTCATCGTTTCCCAATTGCCCACACCGATGCTGATATTGTTAATCAGTGGACTGTCTGGTCCAGACTCGATTATTTGAAGACCGCTACCTCATGCTGATGCTGTTGATCAGTGGATTGTCTGGTCCAGGCTCGATTATTTGAAGACCGCCACCTCATAGCTGTATTATTGCTACTTGCAGCATTAAACAAACAAACAAACAAACAAACAAAAGCAGACGGACTTGAACCACGCGGGTAATGCGAATATCCACACTCCAAATATGTATACCTTCCCAGTCCACTTGTGTTACGAGGATTTTTTTCTGAGGTGATCAGTCGGCCATAAAAACACCCCATTTGGAGGAAACAAGGCAACTATGGGAAGAAAGCATTGTTCTAGAAGAGACCTCTCGCCTGACAGTTGGGGATTATTGGTCTGTTTCTTCAAAGTGGAGGAAATTAATCTGACGCTTTGCCGAACCGTCGACATGACAACTTGTGAATATTTAACATTAGTGTAGGTAAGTGCTGTGGCAGTTTGTTGAGATAACGCGGCAAATATGTCTTGAAAGCTTTCCCTAGTAAGCGTCCTTGTGATCGATACACGCTAAGTTGACAACCGACCTGACAACTGATCTGTACTAGCCGTATATGTACGAGTGCCGTCCACTGAGCGAAGGGGGCCCAGGCGTTTCATCTTGCACTGCACGTGCATAACCTCCATCTGCTCTACCTTTCACAAACCAAATGGGGTTGCACCGCCTACTTCTCGTAAAAGCGCTCTGTGTGCCGGTCCAACTTGTCCTTATTTGCTAGTAAATACGAGGAAAATGGGGCAAATGCACTAAATGAATGCCAAACATCTGCCCATTCCACAGTTGGCGCCAATGGCCCATGACAAGCACACCGTGAGTTACAGTTAATTCCTGAAATCACGAGTCGGTATTTTGTTTTGGTATCTTTTTTCAAAGGTCGCGTTTAACAGTACCACCCCTCCCAATACCAGAATATATAACCATAACCTACTGATATACATGAGATGAGTATCACTTACATTTAAAAGCTGAATATTTCAGGTAACATTGAAACTACCAAGATATTCACAATCCATGGGGCAAACAAACAGAATTATTCCACAAAGGTGAAACATACACTGCACTTTGAGTTTCTGGAATAGCTTCTATCATCAATTATTGACATTTAAGATACATATAGTGTTGCTCACGTTTAAAAATCTGAAAAGTTCAAACTAACAAATTATTCATAATATCATCGGCATACCATTATTTCTCATCTGTAAATTCAAACATGCAATGATATTTAACAATTATGCATTCAAAGGCAGCTGGCAGACCTCACAGGCCCTTTCAGTTGAAGAACTTGCTTTTGACTAGGAAGACTTATGTTCGAATCCCATCCACAGCCTGGCTGAAGTTACACAAGAGTACATGCTAGCATTGTCAGTCCTTGTAGTAAGGGGATACATATACAGATACACGAAATTGCAACACGTCAATACATCATTCAGTGAATCGACACTGCTTCCTTTTCTGAATATTACGAACCTAAAATTAGTGCTTTCATCAAAAACTTGGATTCCTGTCCCGATAGGGTAGACTAACAACTAGTCTCTGAAATGAAGGATATAATATAATGATAAAATTAAGCCCTGAGACTTACCTCATTTTCAGAAGCTAAGAAAATCTGGACTTGCCACATTTTATAGACTTGCGTGGTCTTTCTTGGATATATATACTTCAGGATCTGTACGACAGACTACCGATATGGGTGCGATATGTGAAACTCATTCCCAGTTTCTCTGTTGTGGCATTGATGGAATATTTCTTAAGAAACGCATTACAATACATGCTCTCTCACTTGCAGTTTGATGCAAGAATTGAGGCATAACAAGGAGTGGATGAGTGAGTGAGTCAATATGGTCTTATGCCGTTTTTAGCAATATTTTAGCAATATCCTGGGGGCGGATGCAAGAAATGGGCTTTACATTGGCTGGCCTTTACCCATGTTTGGATTCGAACCCGGAGCTTTGGCGTGACGAGCTAACGCCTTAACCACTAGTCTACCAACCGCCCTCTTAACAAAGATCCAGGGCATGCAAATTTTGCCGCGAAACAGTTGTAATATTAGAGGTCACGTGATCTATTGCGGAGTGCGGTCGACGGTGCAAACGGCTCAACGAAAATCACATAATATGAAGTCTCTATCTCTACGACAAACCCGCCAGAAAGACTGTTCTTCCTTGCACAAAGACCGCTCGAAGACGGTGAAGCACACGACGGCCTTGATGTTACGATAGGGCATGAAATAAATCCTGACTCGAAGGAGGTGTATGACGCCGTTATCAGCTCTAAGGAAGAGCTAAAACAAGAAGTCATCAACCTTTTGGCTTTATTTCTAAGGAAATTCAGGAATTCAGGTCTGTAACAAATGAATATGGTGCAAGCCTTGTCTCAATTGGCAAAACGCAAGAATAAATGGCAAAATATGTTCGTGACTTGGGAGGATCGAGTGAAAGAAAACAAGCATTGTCACTTAGGTAACATAATCCCTCGCCGTAAATTATCAAATCAAATTTAAAAGGGAGTGACAGTTAAGGTCATAATATAAGATGAAGTTAAATGTCAAAAGAAAAAAAAACATGACCTGTCACCCTCTCTAGATATCTTGCACTGCAGTCGTACAAATGCACAAATATTGGCACACAAAGATTCACTTTGACCTTAACATGAATAGTGTGGTCATAGTGTAGGAAATCTGCAAAAATAGCAATAAAGAAATTGCTTATTGCAAAAACACTCAGGCGAAGTCTTGAGAGTCTATGAAGACAATCCAGTGAACTGTTTTTGAGATATATCTCGCTGACAGTCTGAACATGCAGTTTAAATTACTGAAATTTTCAATGTCTCGCCATGACCTTGAAATTATATGAAGGTCACCAAAATCGGATGGACCTTGCACCTTCCCTAGATGCAGCTTGGAGTCAAATATGAAGAACGTCTTGTCAGTGGTTCTTGAGATATAGCGCTGACAAGCTTAATATGTAGCTTAACATGCCGAAATCCTCAAAGTGTCGCTGTTACCTTGAAAATTAAGAGGTCACCAAAATGACCTGGGCCCTGCCCCTTCCCTGGAAGAAGCTTGGTATTGAATATGAAGAAAATTCAGTGTACGGTTCTTGAGATATCTTGCTGACAAGCTATAACATGCAGCTTTAAAATACAACAAAATGTCTTTTATGGAATGATTTATGAACATTTGTTAATATGTTACAGTTTGGAGTAAACCCTTCCGCAGAGGCTTGGCGTTATCACACCAGTGGTTAGTACGGGCACTGTTTACCGCTGCAGCCTTCAACGCTTGACGAATCTCTTTCGGTGGACAATCGATGAATGCCAGTGATCTTGGGCCTAGTTTCACACTGCCTAAGGAGAAAACTCTCCTGTCGTTTCAGTGTTATGTTAGGTCGCCTTCAGACTGAATCGAACTAAATTGATTTTGGAACCGGAAGTGCTAAAATATTTTCTGGAATTACCTAAAAACGCTGACTAAACATTGCACATCAAAGTGTCGGTGAACATGGCACAAAATGTGGGATTCAGGCTTATGTGCACAGAGGACATATCACTGTCCGATACCACATCAAACAAACAACTGAGAAAATAAATTATATAAAACTGATAATGCTTATAAGACCAACAAAGCTAGGAGAGTATACATTTTGTTTCAAACGAAAGATTATGTGAAAGCTTTAGGAATCTGGGTCCTGTTTCTCGCTATCCTAAGATCTCGTAACTTTTCTCGTAGCCTTGGCACCTCCTAAACGTAAACAGACTTACGACTGCTTTGTAAAACGGGGCCCTGGGGCCCGTTTCATAAAGCTCTCGTAAATTCCTCGTAGCATCCCCACCTCCTATACTGTAACAGGAGGTACCCATGTTACGAGAAAAGTTCAAACGATCTTAGGCTTCCGAGAGCTTTTGAGAAACGGGCCGCTGGTCATTAAGGACGCCAACTTCTCACGTGATTTATCGGTATATTAGTCATGTATAACAGTTGAATGTGATGTTCATATCCAACAGTGATTAGGGGTACCTTATATTAAACAGTTTTCTCAGCTTGGTCTTAGTTTCAATCTGTGCTAAATAAACATCCTCTGCAGTTCCGTTATGCGTCACGTAAAGAAAAGAAAAACCGTCTTGGAATTGTTTATTAAAACATTATGGATATATAAGCCGGAATCCCACCACGTCTGTTTAGGGAGTATGGCAAATAATACGAGGAACTAACAATACAACATAGCCCATCTGATATACAACCCGAACAGTTGTGACGTGTGCTAACAATATATTCTCCATGTTCGAGGCCGGCTGCATCTGTTCTAAGCCCTGAGTAAGCATTCTCAGCTGGTGGAACGAAGACGTGATGAGGTTTGAACACTCATTGGCACTTATTCCCATTCACGTTCGGGGCAGGCTGTTGCTGCAGCACAGCCTTGATCGAGACACATTCATCTTTCTCTGCCACGCTCAGAATTCTCCCTTCTCTTTTTCTTTCTTCTTCTTTTTTTTCTTTTTACACTTTTTGTTTGCGTTTGTATTGTCAAGCTCGTTGTCAGCATCGACATCGACTGTGTCTCCTGTATCGTGCTCTATCGATTGTGGTGACATTTCTGAGAGATCTTGAGTCTTTTTCTTCTTTTCCTTTTTGGATTTTTTCAATTTCACCACATCACAGTTAGTACGTGTTGGTTCGGATTTGCAAGATTTTGAAGAACCTGAAAACGTTGTGTCCTTGAATATAAACTCGTGTGACACTGCTGCAGAGGCTAACCTCTCGTCTTCGGAGCTGAAACCGAAGAGTGAGTAATAGTTTAATGCTACCTTGAACGATATTAAGTTACGTGAACCCTTGATTTCGAGATCACAAAACTGATTTCAAGTCGTCTTTGTATAAGATTTTGAAAAATTTGGGACAATCTACGTGATTTTTTTCACGGATCTACTCAGAGGAGTTGTGTTCTCACCTGTCACTGGAACTACTTTCAACATGGCGTTTGGGAACACATTTCCTCAAAGGCGTACGATCCTCCAAGCTCACAGGACTCGTGCTGCTTGAAAAGAGACGGACACCTACAATGGATGAAGAAAACTGACAAGATTGGTCAAGATCACAAACTCTTACTGCCGTCCTCAATTCTTCATTGAGTCATCAAAGTATTTTCCTCCAAACTTATTCCATCCCCGCCACTGCTCGACTTTCTATTTTTCAGAACCTTTTGGAAGGAGGTCATTGATTAATATCCATCGACTGGAAGGCTTAAAGTGACACGTGACCTAAATAGGTCACGATGAAAATCATTCCGCACTGTGAAGCTATGGCAATCAGATGTATAGATAAAAACAGAGAAACGAAAAACTACTCTAAAGAAAAACAACACAATGTAAGGAAATAATACTGGAATGAGCACTTGGAGGAAATCGTTCAACGACCTTTCAGGCTTTAAAACTGTGTTCATAATCACACCTAATGTCTTAGATGGCCGTTGTTGTCGTTACGTAAGGAGATATGCACAAACCGGTTTCAGTCTCCTCGTTGGTGGCAGTGGAAGCACTGGGTGCCGTCTTCATTTCACTAATTTCTACCATACTGCAAAAGACAAGCGCTTCAATGTCACCAGCGTAGCAATTTGTTATTATGTTTCAGAATTTGAACACTAAACATTTCCTCAGTTGAGGGTCATTCTAGCTTGCAATAATCGACAATTTAATGTACTAGCAAATTGTTCTGTAGGTTCATATACGGCTGGCCACGTTACAACGAAACAAAAAACATGCACTAAATTCAGAAACTAACTTACAGTATACGTTTCTGAAAAGGTGTCACATTGTTGATAGCACAGCCCCTTTAATTAAACAAACCTGTCCACAATCTGTGACAGTTTCTTGCTTACGAACGCTCTGAAAGCTGGCGTTGTGTTGAGATCATTCTCCAGTTCCCGACTCTCCTCTCGTGATGGTCTGGTGTGGAGAAAATTATTCATATATACTCTTCAAGAATGTTGGGCACTTTACCATTATTAATTTGGAAAAAAATGGGAGGTTATCATTGTTGATATGATAATAATGAATGTTTTGACAACGCATCACCACGTGCACTTCCTTGATCGCTCTTGAATGATGATTGGCGTGTGACGTGTCATTTGCATACTTCGCTGTATAAAATAATGGTTTACTGTGATTTAGTGACCTTGAAAACCGCCCAATTTATGAATGACGCCCCATGCAGATGTATGAGGCTACTGCGTTGTGCACGCGCATCACATGCGTTGTGTTTAGGGTGGTTGTAAAGAGAAATGGTGGTGCGTTCATAAGACGTCGGTCTTTGAGTGAGTTCAGTTTTACACCGCTCTAGCAGTATTCCAACAATATCACGGCGTGGGACACCAGAAAATGGGCTTCACACATTGTACCCATGTGGGGAATCGAACCCGGGTCTTCGGCATGACGAGCGAACGCTTAAACCACTAGACTATCCCATCGCCCCGTCGGTCTTTGAAAGGTTTGTCAGAGCTCACACCTCCTATCCAAAATGAAAGTTCGTGTTCCACTACAGTTTTTCGGAACAGTATAAAGCAAACGAGTGTGCATCTGGTTATGTTGCTTGTCATGAAAGGTCACACTGACAGAGGATACGTATCTACAAGGCAAATATCATCAAATGACAAAGCTTGTTTTCAACCTTTTGCTATTTTCTGATGCATTTCGTCATTCAACAAAATTCCACCTCCATGAGGCGGTCTGAAAATAATCGAGTCGTGGGTAGAGTGGCTGAGCGAGAATGATTTTACCCCACTTTTAGCAATTTATCAATAACCAACAATTGGTTGGTTATACCTACTTGGATTGTCAGTCACGACGTGATGAAATAGTTCTACGACGATGTCGTATTGACCACAGCCGCTTTACTCATGACTCTCTGCCGAAAATGGATGGGGATGGCCCTTCCATGTGTGTCTCTTGCGATTAAGTGTTCACTATCAGGCATATTTTACTTGAGTGTGTGGACTTTTTTTCCACTGCAAGAAAGTCTCATTCTGATGCGAGAAATCTAAAAGATCTGTTTTCCTGTGTGAACGAGCAGCTGATTGTAAATTACCCCAGGGAAATGGATCTCTATCATATATTGTAGTTTTGTATAGGGAATAACGAACTGCTTGCTTTTGTATTTGATGCTATGACATTTTCAGTTATTAAATGGTAGTGAAATGAAAATATGCTTTTGAAACAAAATTCTTTTTTTGGAAAATGGACTTAGAATAATAAAATAGTACAACGCAAACTTGATCTTGTCACTATGTGGCTGGAATAATGACGATGTGACGTACAGCCCAACTCCTGTTTCCTCACTTCCCAGAACGTTGACGTTCAGGGATTAGAGATTACTTCAGCTGATGAATTTCAGTAAGGGGTCATTAACAATTTTATTCTTTCTCACAAAGTATGTTTAAACCACATCATGCACATTCAGGAAACTGTATTCTTTGGTTCTGGGTCGGGACCAGGACTACAAATCAATTTTTGGAATGTTTCGTTTACACGCTGTTTTAATATCCATGAAAACACAATTTGGATCCACAGGTTTAACATAACGAAATAAGTCTCTACCTGTGTTGTGAACTATATACACCCTCGTCTTTCATTTTAAGTGTTTCAGCAAGGCTGCTATAATCTTCCATTACACTCAATGGCTTCGACTTCTTTCACAGCTCAAAAATCGACTCATTAATTCACAAACAAATGCCGGACGGTACTCAAACTTAAAACTCCAAGGAATCCAAAATTTCCTTTAAAAAATGTAAATCAAAATGTATGCAACATGTTAAAAATATGTTCGTTTATATAATCGTAACTGCACAGTGGGCACATCTTAATCTGAGATTTCTAATATTACAGAAAGGGTAGTGCTGCCTTCAAGGTTAGCACCTGCTGTTGTAATCATTAGTGTCAACAAAAGACCCTAATTACAAGTTGTAATCCGTGTCACGTGACGTCTTAAAAGACAATAATGGTCAATATTTATCAGGTCTAGTGATGCTTATTTTCATTCGCGAAACGTCTTCATTATTGTCAGACTGTACGTCGTCATGTCATTATGACAGACTAGGTTACTGATTTTCCCTGACAGGGTTTTGAGAATAATCCCCCTGAGCTCTGAACCCAGCAAGCTCAGGACGACAATGACGATCGAAAATGTGGATCATTGCATAGGACATTAACAACTTGTCTGTTTCAAATGCGACTATTTCCAGGGTCCCACCGTGCAGCATTGCGGAACGGTTAAACACTAAACCAACTAAGATGGACCTTCAGCAGTAGCCCTGTAGGTGTGTACAAGGAACGGGAGCTCTTAATTAACCTCGGACACGACGAGGAAGCTGCATCCATCATGGTACCTTAGCGACGGGAGAGAGCGGACGTCATTCGGCGCTGTTCGAGGCAGGCTTGCGCAGCTCGGTATGGATTTGCCGGTCTTCCCGTCTGAAATAATCAGATATATCGTGACATGGAAATTACAGCAGTCTTACGATGAAAGTGCAAATCTGATCAACAACGTGTCAGTCACTTTGTAATGCCAGGAACAATCGCGGTGTGAGACGTGGATAAATGATTCCGACTTTTCATAGGAACAGGAATTTTGTTCGTTGTGCACCGTCGCATTCAGCGAATTTCTTTTGGTAAATACTTCATTTCTGTGTAGAATCAGTTGAAACTAGTAACACGCTATACATGACGATGTATATCAACTGGCTGACTGAAGCCGCACTAAGCAAGATTCAAGTTATGTGACGGCGGTCTGTATATAATTGAGTCTGGACCAGACAATCCAGTAACTGATGTGTGCATCAATCTATGCACTTGAGATACGATGGCGTGTCAACCAAGTCAGAAAGCTTGACCATCCGATCCCGTTAGTAGTGGAGAGGTGAACACCTATACTAACCGAGATCTTCCCTGGCCACATATCGAGTGGTAGGTTTCGAAGGCAAATCATAGACTTAGTTTAACCAGGGAGCCTATATAGAGATTATAGAGTATCCCTGGTTTAATCCAGTTGTCTATTTATGCGATTGAACAGCAATGAACGGCCTCACAGATCATTCGTTTCAAAATAGCCACTGCAGTCTTACCAAACCCTACCAAAGCAGTTGCTGGCAGTAGTAAAGCGAGTCAAGATTTAATCCCCTAGAGATGAATGAAACACTGGAACCACTAAATAACGTGAAAACAGATCACGCGTGATCACACGTACTGACAACGTTATACATGTGAACACAGAACAAGATCCCGTGGGTAGAAGCAAGTAGAATCAGCAAATGAGACAGACTTAACGGCGTGGCTTGTGTCAAAAACATATACCTACTACTTCAGTGAAACCTACATCTGAGACTGCAGCCGAGATCAGAATATCCTGCAACAATGAGGGACGTCACTCTGCACAGAAACCTCCGGTTGAACTTTCTTCCCCATATTCGACTTTAAAGAAGTTAAAAGTACACTCAACTCTTTATACTAGTGTACTGAATGTTTATGACATATCCAATCTGGTCTTCCTAGTGTTCAAGACATATAATTCCACAAATGGATTTCATGGCCCAGCGTTTCTCGTCAGTGATGTCAATGGTCACATCTCATTACAAGTCAATACCTAGCTTTGGTCACTTGACTTATGTCAGGAAATACTTCGCTTGTTGTATTAGGCAAAACTCCACAATACTGCACCAAGCTCAAAAAGCTCAAAAAGCTCAAAAGCTCCTTGGTCAGGGGAATATATTAAAGTCATATGTGAAATCTTCAACCCGTGAGGACCCGGTTTAGAACTGATCTTCAATAATCCGTGCTTTGTCGTAAGAGGCGATCGGGTGGTCCGGCTTGCTGGCTTGGTTGACAAATGGCACGCAAAATGTGTGATATGTTGCCACCAAATGTTAGAATATCAGCAAACGTGCTTACTAACGTCATAAAATGACACAGATAATCAAACAGACACTTAACTGTTTCTTGCGTTGATCGGTGATCATGATATTGATGACTGGATTGTCTGGTCCAGGCTTCACTATTAAAACCCCGCTGCCATGTAACAGAGTGCAGAGATAAACAACAAAACAAACCATATTAAACTCTCCAAAGGGTTAAGTCAGTTCCAAATGTGACACATCACTGACCAAAATGCAACCCAAAGCAATGCTCTAGTTTCCTTACACCATATGCTCCATGGTATTCTTTTTCATGTTAACCTTGACTAGCAATTCCAGGGAAGGAATGCATCGTGAGGCTAGATAATGTCACCTTCACGCGAACATCCCGTGTCATAACCATTTGATAGGTATTGTATCCTCATACGCTCGTGACATACATGTGGTCGTATTCGGCCGATTCAGTTTTTAGTGGAAAACTTAATGATTATGGAAATAGTTTTGTCGCGTGACTTGTAGAAACACAATATTTAATAGGTTACTGATACGTGTGGGTAAAATCCAATCTCCTTCCTCTTTATCAGAAATGATTTGCCAGTGATTTGTTTAACTTCACAATCAGAAAGATATTCCAGCTGTGTTAAAAATCGAGTCGGGACCAGACAATCCAGTTATCAGCAGCATGGGCATGGGTTGTTGAAGACCTGCTCCAACCCGGATCTTTAGGTACAGAACGGTACAAAACCCATGAACGTACAAGCCCCGAGTAACCAAACCAGAGTATGGTATTCTCATACGGGTGATAGTATCGCATAGCTATAGTCATGGTTGGATAGAAACATACCATACGTTACTGAATATCTGAACACCGAGTGAAAACGCTGAATCAGAAGGAAATTAACAGCTAGATCAGACACTCTTGTGTAAAACTTTCGCGTCCAATGTTCTTGTGTACGTGGGGTCGCACCTGACCAAGGATACATCATATAAGTAACAGAGTGAGTGAGTGAGTCTAGGTTTCAGCCAATATTCCAGCTATATGGCGGCGGTCTGTAAATAATCGAGTCTGGACCAGACAATTCAGTACGAGTAGACCATTTTGGCAGGTATGCTGGCACTTGGGGATGGGGGTCCTGACTCTTACTTTCGTTGGGCATTCGTTTACTTTTGAAAGAAACAATTTGCTTGATTTTGTTTTTTCAGAACATGCACGCATTCTAGATTCCATGCTCTGCGTTACCATTTCAAACAAGATTACCACCGATATATTCATCGATTATCGGAAGAAAAAAAGAACAGATCTTTATAAAATCTCCAGATTATGGTTTCTATTTGATGCCGATTCGAAAACTGAAAACCGTGACAATTGCAATAAATATAACCTCCCAACGAAATCACTATATCGGAAATGTGAACTTAAGACCACCTGTATGGCAGCAGGGGTCGATTGGGTCCTGGGCGGGGTAACAGTAACCCACACACTGATTACTCAAGGATGGCGGACAAATCGCTTCATTGTCCCTGTCGTCTAATGGGCTGTCATCAAAATCTAAGATCCATCGGCAGTGATAGAACGACTGCCAAATTGAAATCCTCACATATTTTTGTGCGAGGTTGAATTTACAGACATTCAATTCTGGTTTTCAATTATTGCAGTCTAAATCATGACCATGAACGCAAAACCACGACTGCGTGTTGATCAATCATTATGTTCATCCGATGTCTCCGTTGTTTTGTTGGTTAACATTGCAGACTTAAACCATGACCTTGTAATCAGGTAATATGATTTTGGTTTTATCAAAGCAGTCGGCAGTCCAGCTATTTAATCAAATGTGGGCTAATCGAGCTGTAGAAGCCTGACAAATCCAATTCCATTTACATGACTTTTGAGAAAGGCGTGAGATGCTGGTGACAAATAGTTATTGTCACTTACATTCAGCAAGAGGAGGTAAAAGACTTCGGGGCAAAAGCTATTTACTGCCGGGTAGAAATACCCAAAAATAAATCGGCAAAGGAAATGGTCAACTTCTTTTCAACGACTCGGCTTGGATTGCCATTGTGCTTGAACCTATCCTCCCAAACCCGTGTAAAGACATACTTTAGTGACATTTTTGACATTCGTAATATTTATTGGTTTGGAAATATCAACGCAAACCACACAATGGTCTGTGTCCAAACTTCCGCCTTTTCAACATCGAACCCATCCCGTGGGCTAATTGCTGTCCAATGCCACTCTTGATAATATTCCTGCTTTTGAGAGGGCGGTCTGTAGGTAGTTCCGCCTGGAAGACATACAACTGAATAATGCAAGTCGACGCTGTGGGGTAGGAGGACGTGCATGACCACGCCACCCATTTGCCAGGCTCTTCCGATATATTCATTATTTTCATTTACAAAAGATCCTGTCCTTTCACTGCCTTGTAGTACCAATTTGTATAAACCGATGAAGTTTCATTTTCAGATGTCATTTCCAGTTATTTTAATGTTAAGATAAAGATTGAAAGTATTTGAGATCCACACCTTTGTCTGACTGAAGAAGCTCTAATCACTGCCGTTTGTCTAAAATACAAAATTATGAACAAATAGCTGAAGCTGTAGTCCTTTTAACAATAACTCTTATTGTCACAATTATATTTGGAATTGAACATTGATGGAAATCACGATTTAACAACAACAATCGGAATCTGAAAGAATGTCAGTAAAATTCTACAAGTAATAATCATAAATAGGATTTATATATATAATTTTCCCCCACATATCTACACAACTGGCTCAAGGTGTTGTTTGTCCCCTCGATTACTGGATATCAACCTTAAAGAAATATCGTCTTATCTATCTCATCTCCCTGAGCATCATACAATTCCTGCAGTCACTATGAGCACCAAGTTGGTAATGCGGATTTCCCATCCTTACGAGGTGCCAGTTCATAGCTGAATTAAGATTATAGTTTCTTACATTCAAACGTACTTCAATTTCTCCATTCTGACTTCACAGTTTCTTAACAAATGTATTTTTAACCAGAGACCATAGATCTATATATATATATCTCACTGGTTACCAAACAGTGTTTTATTATTAAGTTAACACAACTAAAATTACGACTTTGAATGTGACTGCTTGGGTGTTGGAAAAATCACTAATCAAGACAATTTAAAAACATACTACGTGTATATATTTTCCTGTAAGAAATAAGGTCACTATTTACCATACTTCAATCAATGCCCTTAAAGATATGTCGGTAAACAATATGCAAACCAAATTAGGTTTGCTAAAGTTCCGTCAATATTTCCATATCATAAACATATTCCACAACGAGATTATGCCTCCTGCATCGGTTGTCAATAGACAAAGGATCGTCCGTCACTGAACATGCACAGCAGTACCATGTGGTCAGCGGGCACTTGTTTCGGCGTGAACAGTGACATCATTTCCAGACAGTGCACATCCGACTCAAAAATGTAGTTCCCAGTATCACCATGGATGCCCTTTAAATCAGAAAACTACTGACATGATACATACTCGATGCTGAAGAAGAGTGGTGACAATCAAGTACAGCCGCCTCCCGTAATCGGCTTGTTTCGTCCTCATCGCTTGACTCTGAGGACGAAACTTCTCTGACGCGACCGACCGTGGCTGCAGCCATTTGTCGATTGTCACCAACTCCAAATTCGTACTCCGCGTCTGGTGGATACGGTTATTAGAACTTAATTTTGATCACTGGAAATCCCCTAGAGAACCACGCAAAATGTTCAACAAATTATCATAAACGATGTAACTGATTTACAACTATAACACATTACAGGATGTGTGTTATTCAATTCTAACAGTGATTTACAACTTGGTAAGTTAAACTTCTTTCCGCATTACATTTCAACTTTTGACATGTTCCATCAAACGCTTTCGAAACTATGGCATTTGGCTTTTCAGCTTGCATAAGCGGACAGTGCGTAAATAAAATATGCATTCAATATCACGACACAAACACGAACATATCCAACTCTTTCTACAGTACGGGCAGGCGTGTTATTACTCCAAATAAAATTACAATAGATGCGCATTGATTCAAAACTCTCCCCTCGGTCATAGACAGGAAGTAGTTTGGAGCGAGGGAAAGACAGCGAATGTTCCTGTCAAACATGTGGAAACGAATATTAAATTGGATATGTACGCTCATCTGAGATTGTTTTAATTTATTCAGCAAATCGACAACTGCAGAAATGACAAGCATATTCAAGTGATCTTCCTGGGTCGGCACGGAGAACCACTTTCGAAACGCCGAGGAGAGTTTGTTCGGTTGAATACGGCTATCTACATCATATCTTCACGCTGAATCTTTGGGAAATGGCGTACACAACGCTGAACAGAGCTCAGTTGAGCTTTGATTATCTGCATACTAATTCGTACGTATTTGTTCTAAATGTCAAAAGATCATGCTCGAAGTATGACAACGTAATATATATTTCTACACCACCGGCAAGATGTGTTGCTTGTGACAGGTATTGTTAGGAGAGGTTGCTTATCAGTGATGGTAGTGAAATGGTATTTTGATACTTTGACAATGAGCATTTAACAGAAATATACTCTTGCTAGGAATGAAATTGATGCCTATTTAAACAGTTGAAAATGCATTATTGTTATCCTGTCAACAATATCGCTCATTCAAGATGAGAAAGCTACATTGGAATCTCTGGTGTAGTTTGTGGTTAGACTTAGAATTAAAAAGAACTGTGAACATTTAATAATTATACTATGTTTTTTATTAATTAAATGCTGTGAAGGCATACAGAACATCTGCACCATAATGATGATCAAAATGGCTAAGTAGTATTGTAAGCAATACAGAAAATGCATCTGTAAATTGTTGTTCGTTAATGTTATTGCATTTCACACTATATATTAGTTTGTGTTCAGAGCTTTAGCTATTGTAACATAGATTTTTCATGTGAATTTTATTTATATTTATAAGATGACATCCCAAAATGGTTAGAGTTCCTTAGAGTTCCCCACCTGAATCAGTAAAATGCTCACTGGTTAACATTGATGTCTGTGTAGCCCCAAAATAGGTGGCAGGCGTTTAAGGAACTCTTTCCCAGAAATGAAAAAAACATGTTAAAAGCCATTGATATCAAGCTGAAACAATCAGATGTTATTGTGCACCTAATGATATATGACAAATTTGAGGTCTTCACCATTATCATCCTCTCTTGCAATGCACTGGCTTATAATTTCATCTGGTTTTTTTTTTAATACATCTACCTTGTTTAGATAAGTACAAGTATATCTGTCATCTCTCTCATATTAAATGAGTTTGTATCTGATTATTTCCAGAACATTGTTTCCTTGATGACACATGTTTTGCACATATGAGATTGCTACTTCCCAGTCTTATTGTCCAGTCTGAACATGTTGACAGTCTACTTTGCACTTTTTGATGAATCTAAATGATTTTCAGAACAACACATGAGTTCTTGTTTGGAGCATTGGCAGAATTGCTGGACAATGCCAGGTAGGTGGTCGACTGGTTATGTTGTTGTGTCTCCTACATAAATCCTGATCTTATACACAAGTTACATTTGTGTGGCATAAGATGTAAAATCAATAACAAGCTCCAGTGGGTAATTGTAGAGTCTATCCGTACCTTTCAAAATTTCAAATATACCCATGCATTATTTTAACGCGTATACTGGTCAGCGAACCCAGGATAGGGCATGTTAAGTGCTGTAGAAGCTTTATGGTAGTCACAGAGCTGGAGTTGGCGTCCTCATGCCATTTCCATAAGTGTTTGGAAGTGATTTGTATCACTTATTAGACCTTAATATTTGTGTCTGACCTTGACCTGGTACCTGCGTTTTCAATGGCCTATTCGCTTAGTCATCGTTTGCTTCTCTACAGTGCCTAAAATTGTTGCATTGTCAAGAAATTCTGAATATGAGTCATTGTGTTCAACTGTGCTGTTTGTATTTCAGAGATGCCGATGCAACAAAAATCAATATTTATACAGGTATGTTATCATGGTACAGTTGTCATTAGCAGAGTCTAAATAAGTTGTATAGTTAACACTGTTATTAAAGCCAACTGTAATGTTGCGACAAATGTTTGGCCATATTAGGTGTTTTGTGTTGAAGGAGAAGTGCAGGGCATTTAAAAAAGGAACCAGGATCTATTTTGATTTCTTACACTCATCACCCTTGAAGGTCTGGGTTAGACTATTGGCCTTCAGTAACACATGCTTGCCATAAAAGGCGACTAATGGGACCGGGTGGTCAGGCTCACTGACGTGGTTCACACATGTCATTGCTTCCCAGTTGCGCATACCGATGCTCATGCTGTCACTGGATTGTCTGGTCCGGACTTAATTTTTTTACGCACTGCCACCATATAGCTGCAATGTTGTTGAGTACAATGTGAAACTAAACTCACTCACTCTTACTCGTATCTTGGCTGTAAATTAATTAAAGTGCTAAGAATGATGCAGCTGAATTGAGATAGCAGCATATTAATAATCAGATAATGATATATCGACTAGGAATAATTCAGGGATATTGTGTATATTCTTTTTATGTTTAGTTTCAAAATATGTATTGATTGTATTGCATTTAATTTCAAGTCAGGGACAGGGAGCTGCGAGGAGGCTTTATGATGTGTTTCCTTGACGATGGAGAAGGCATGGATCCAAGTATGTATGATTCCTAAGTTAGAAACTAACAAGACATTCAGCAATGTGACAGTCTACCTTCAGTATGCGCCAACCAATTAGTTCAAAGCTCATACCATACATATTTTTATCATCAGACTGTGTGTTGGATGATCAACAAGTTCTCACACTGTGAGGTTGATATTTTCGTCAATTGTTGGTAAAAATGTCCAAATTCGAATGACTGTTTCTGTGGTTAGAGCGTCTGCCTGGAGAGCGGCAAGTCGTGGGTTTGATCCTTGGCCTTGTCGTACCAAACTATGTTAAAATATGGTACTTGTTGGTCTCTGTCTGGCGCTCAGCATTAATGGGTACAACAAGGACATATCGGTTTGGAGTCGTGTAATGTGTCTCAAGGTGTACTCATGCTTAACTGAAGCATGGTATCTCAGTGAGCTAGTGCTATGAAAAGCTTAAGTCTCGGCTAGTACAAGCAGCTACACATACACACGCAAACACATTGTCATATTTCCCCCCAGTTCACCAAATTTGAATGAAACATCATGAGTCAAAATAAGTATAAAATGTCAGTTTTATTCATAAAAGTTACGTTTTTCATGTCCATATATATGTTAATGTTTTTTGCTTTGTGTGTATGATACAAGGTGACATTGTGTTGCTTGATGTTACATTGTCCTTCATGCAGTTTTAGAACACTGTTAAATGTGAGAGTGTCTAAACATTACATCAGGACCATGCCTTTGTAGTGGTCTAGGTGGCCAGTGAATTCTGTATTGATAGCTAAGTAAATCTATGAATGTTATTTTGGACCAGTGAAGTACCACTAATAATTGTCCACTCACTGGTCCTATGATCTAGTGGAAAATTTTGAAAGGCTTCTTTTCCGGTACTTATAAACACTGGTGCTTGCACATCACAGTGTGAGTATAATACTCCCGTACACGACATTAGTCTACTGATCACTGAAGCGATAAGTAATTATGTCTTGTTACAGATGAGACAGCTGATATTGTCACCTTTGGAAAATCTGCCAAGAAGTCCATTGATCTTAACCAAATAGGAATGTATGGCAATGGTCTGAAATCGTAAGTACTGCAGAATCATTGCTTTAATGTATTTGGTTTTTGCTAACATCTGCCAACACCTTCAGAACAAGATAACAAGATTCCATGATTCATCAAGATTCATCTGCTTAATCTCAAGATAATTCATATCATCATACCCAAATCGCATACATAGATGCTCATGACTGCAATCACTTGATTGTCTGGTCCAGGCTTAATTATTTAGAGACAGCTGGGATATGGCTGGAATATTGCTGAATGTGGTGTTTAACAACAAACAAAGCATTTCTTCAGTATCAGTGTGTGGTATCAGAGTTGTTTAATTGCTGATTTTGTACATTTACTGACACATTTTGGTTATATCCTTGTTTCAGAGGCTCAATGAGAATTGGTAATGATCTGATTTTGTTCACAAAGAAGGGAATGACGATGTCTTGTCTGTTTCTGTCAAGAACGTTTCACGAGGAAGAACACATTGATGAGGTAATGATGAACCTGTTGAACGAGAACAATGATAAATGCATCTGCAAAGGGGGAAAAATTCAACCAAGCAAGACAGTATTTATCACCACAGAACAGTTGATCAGCAACATGACCATGAGATTGGTCAACAGAAAATCATGAATGATGTGTCCCTATAAAAGGAGTTTAATATGTTGGATGGGGAGGACAGACACGATAATGAAAATTGAAAATAATGAAACCAACATAAAATGATGAATAGTCTGAATGAATATTATTGCTAACATATAAACGTCAACACCGGAGCTTGTCCGCCTCAGCAATCAGAAAATAATAGAAATGAACCAATGGAAGTCTGTGAGGACACCAAGTAATTCAACACCGCATTATTCAACAAGCCTCAACTTAAATCTTTATGAAGAATGATTAATCACCAACGTGAAGGATGCCTAGCTGACTATTCATGTGGTTTAAATCAACACCCAGCTATTTGTTCTGACGCCCACTTTTCATTATTTACATACTTCAGTGGCATCACTATATGAAAGCTATCTAAGATCAAACTGTGTTCATCCACCCCCATGAAGACACATAGATAAAATGAAGAATTGTATTACTACATAGAGAAATGCTGAATGGTAGCCCATGAAACAATCCGAAGAAAGTCATGGAAAATTTGGTCACTGATATGTGGCTATACAAATGAACAACTGGTAATCCTACTGTGTATGAATATAGCACTCATTGACAATATAACAGCCCAATTCATAAAGACCATGGCCAGATACAGTAGTGGAGGCTATTTCCTGACTCAAGTCAAGACTGGATGTGCTTGACAAACCATAAAATGCATGCATTCTCAATTTTTGGGAGATACTGTAATTGAATTTCCACCAGATTTATTGTTAATGATATTTTTGACACATGAACACAAAAGTAATGGTAATAGACAAAATAGTTTGTGCCAGTGTAAAACAGACTATAAGTTGGTTTTCACAGCTTTCACATTCATAAGAAACACCCACTGATGCAAGCCCTCTTTGAGAACAAGTGATTGATATTGCACAACACATGACATACCTAAGATAAGTAATCACAGTTTCTTTTCGGTCACACATGAAATGCGTATGTGTCCATCTGAAGATAATGTACTTGAAAAGAGCTTTGTATATCCATGCACATGAGTCACCAAGGAATGGTGAAAAATATGCTGGAAACAAAGAATTTTGAACGCTTGATGCAATGGTGAAATGTGCTTGAAACAAAGAATATTGTATGCTTGTTGCAGTGATGAAAAATATGCTTGACACAATATTGTATGCTTGATGCAGGTGGTGAAAAATGTGCTTGAAACAAAACAAAGAATAGTATATGTTTGATGCAATAGTAAAGGCTGTGCTTGAAACAATATTGTATGCTCAATGCAGTGATGATAATGTGCTTGAAGCAAAGACTGTTGTATGTTAGCTGAAGTAGTAAAGGCTGTGTTTGAAACAAAGAATATTATATGCTTGATGCATTGGTGAAAATGTGCTTGAAACAAAGAATATTATATGCTTGATGCATTGTTGAAAATGTGCTTCAAACAAAGAATATTGTATGCTTGATGGAAAACAGCACTATTTGCATGATGCAGTAGAGTACTTTAGACGAAGTAACGAAGGACATTTTACATCCAATGCAATAGATGGAAGAAGAAGTAGTATGTTCTTAATGCAGTAGGAAAGCTGTGAGATTGATACAAAACAGAAATGAGCATTGTATGAATGATGTTGTGATGAATGGTTGATACCACATATATGCACAATGCAAAATTACAATACATGTTATGTGAACAAAAACAATAATTTCTGCATTTTACAAAACAATGCAAGCACACACTCAAAAGGCCGCAATTATCGACAAGTTTGCAAGAATGACTCGCAATGATGTTTAAATAGGAAAAACAAGTACATCAGTTAATGGTTGTTGACATTAAATGAACAATATTGAACAAAAGAAACCCTTTTCTTGTGTGTAAAGTTTTATGACCTGAGCTACAATCAGAATACTACTGCTTTCTGTGATGAACAGCTGTAATAGGAAATGTCCTGTGTCTCATTTGTACCATGTTAGTTGGTCATTGCATTTTTCTAGTTTATCATGTTGAAAAATCAAAAAGACAAACACAGTTTCAACTCTTGAAAAAGTGTTGTGCTTTTCAAAGATAAATGATCAACTGTATGTGTATTTCTTATATCTCCTCCAAGTAACAGACGTTAAACACAAAGTAGAGAGATTTTGTCATACATTGTGTGTGACAGTATTTGGGGTCCTCAGTTCCTAATGGTATCTTACAGGTGATTGTTCCTCTACCAGCATTTGAGGCCTCCACAAGACGACCACTAACGAAAGGTGCTAGGGCTGCAGAAAAGGTGAGTCTTACACATAGGATGATGGGGTGTCCAGTTTTATGCCGCACTCCACAATATTACAGCTATATGGCGGCGGTTTGTAAATAACTATCTGGACCAAACAATCCAGTGATCAATAGCACGAGCATCGATATACACAATTAGGATACGATGACGTTTCATCAGAGAACCTGACCCCTCTGTTCACCATAGTTGCCTCTTTTGATAAGCATTGGTTACCGAAGACCTGTTCTAACCCGGATATACATGGGTTTTTAATTATCAGACTGCTTTAGTGTAGTTATATTATTACTAAATGTGAAACAGTACTAACAAGGATTTATAGATAGCATAAGTGTATATGGATGACAACTTATATAATACAAGAACATGACGCTTCGATGCAAGTTTTTGTATAATTTTCAAGTGTAAAAGTGTACAACAACCTGTATTGAAACGTTGTGTTCTAATATTAAAGAAGTTGTCATCCATATACACTTATTCTATTTGACTTCCAACGTCTAAATATGTCACTCAAACAACTCACTAACAAGGATTATTGATTTCAGCATGAAGTGGAGATGGGGCTCATATACAAGTATTCACCATTTCGGTCAGAAGAGGAGTTCTTTGCTCAGTTTGACAAAATTGAGGGTAACTCTGGGACACTTGTGGTTGTGTACAATCTTAAACTGCTGGACAGTGGAGAACCTGAGCTGGACATTAATTCAGACCCTGAGGACATTCTACTTGCTAATCCAGAGTCAGACTTTGATCCAGATGCAGAGTAAGTGTCAGCGATCAGTTTCAGATGATGACTTCCTACTGAAGGATGAAGTAGCCAGAATATACAACCTGGTTTTTGAGATGACAGTACTATGGGATGTGACAGGGAGAAATGTGTGAACAGTGTGTCGAATGTGAACACCATGAGGATCAAATTTCCCTATACATATAGTATCTTTTTAAACTAGTTGTTCTCTTGTTCTCAGGTCCAAGAATATGTACACATACTGAAAAGCAAAAGAGACGCAACACAGGCTTTTTGTGAGGTTTTTAAATAGCACAGACATGTTATTTCATTTTTTTTTAATAATTCTGTTTCTTTTTGCTGTTCAGTATATTACAGAGAGTTTTCGGTTCATGAATTCATGGTTTTCTTGCAGTCAGCAACATTTTCTTTTTGTCTGCTGATTGAATGCTGTTATTTTACTGTAGATAACAATCACATTGCAGATATTGGAGTCAGTATCTCCTGGTTGAATGATGTACCAAAGGGAGGTAATTGTAGGTTTTGTATGTTCTGTCTCCCTTGAAAGTTATACTTCTCAGACTATTGAATTGTGTTCTTCTGATGCTAATGTTTGACACTGATTGCCATACAAAATCAGATATATACTGTTTGCTTATATTTTGTTTTGGTAATTTTGCTTTGTATAACGTAGATATTAATTTTTGAACAATTTGTCATTGTCTGTTTCCAGTCTCGTGCCAGAAAGGAAGTCGTTCAGAGACTATACTGCCATTTTGTATGTGGACCCACGGATGAGGATATATATTAATGGCAAAAAAGTGCGGACTAAGAGACTCTCATGTTGTCTATACAAACCTAGGTTTTACAAATATTCTTCTAATCGATTCAAAGCACGGTCGGAACAAGAGGCCAAGCGAGCGATGGATGAAGCAACGTCCGCAGAAAACAAAGCTAGGGAAGCTGAAAGCAAATCAAAGTGAGTTGTGATGATGATGATGATGATGATGATGATTACAGTTTGGTTCCAAATATATTCCTGAAAGGTTCAGGTGAGTTTCATTACTTTCAAGGGATTTATCAAGACCTGGTGAAAGGCTAATTTTCAGGGTATATCTACAGTAAATAACTGATTGTTTTGTCTCTTAAGTGAGAAATACTTGCTTATGATAACTGCTTTATTTCTATGTATTAGTGTGAGAAACACATCTTTGTTCAGATAAATAGTGAATTCGTAAGAATATGATCCAAAACATATGTTTCTCATAATAGATGACATCCTTAATTCCAAGTGTATGTGTGCTACTTCTAAATGCCATTCAAACATTCTATTTTGTAACTGATCTAAAGCATGTATTTTGTGTCTTCTTTTCAGAAATTTAGAAAACAAAGTAGGTTCCTCAATATCAAGGGATCAAAGGGTGCGTATATGTTCTTGTTTTTACCCGTCATCGTATCCCAGTTGCATATATTGATATATATGCGGTTGATCACTGAATTATCTGGTCCAGACTGAATTATTTACCGACCACTGTCATACAGCTGGAATATTGCTAAGCATGGCATGAAACTAAACTCACTCACTCTTGTTTTTGCTTAAGTGTGTTAATTATCATGATCAAATGAAGCTTAGATTTTTTTTAGTCAGACATTTGGCTTTGAGGTGATTGAAACATGGTTTTAAAGGCTTATATCTTCTTCACTAAGGTTAGTTTTAATCTTCCTTAAATTGAGGCCTTGTATCTAAACAAATTTTCTGACTTAGTTTGGAGGATTCTACACTTAGATTATGATACATATCATAGAGTATATTCAGTATTTGGGAGAATTTAGTTATGTATATTTTCAACTTGCAAATAAGAGAATCATCAGAATTCCATGGGATTCCATGTTAGAATGGGCCCTTAGGAATCTGTGTTAGTCATAGCAGATCAGCATTTGCCTTGACGTGCAAATCCTGTGTATTCAAGTTATAATGAATTCAAAGTAGTAACTGTGTCACTGATGCAAGTAATTACTCATACTTTCATAGTTTCAAAAACACACATACTTATTTAACAATAGTGTGATCTTCATATGCATTGTAAAGACAAAAGTAACAGATATTGTTCGATGTAATCAGGGAATTCCTTTCTGGCCAAATTTGGACATAGGTCAGATAGTTCAGTCAGTCACTTCATTGCCATGAAGTGGGGAAGTTAGACTGAAACTCTATCTTAATCTACTAGTGGTACATGTCTTGCATTCTCTTCCCACAGAGGCTGCTCGTGTCATATCTTCCTACGTAACCTCTGTTCTAATACGGCCATATTTCCTGGTCATCGAGAAATCCCCTTGCGGTTAAAAATCGCAACAGGAATTATCTCTCTTGTTACTATCCAATCAGAACACGCATTAAATAGATGTAGCTCCAATATGGCGGCCCCCATGGAGTTGGTTCATCAACGTGCGAAGGAAAGGAAAGGAAAGATTCGCTATTTCATGAAAATCAGAAACTGGCAATAGAAAGTGCAGGGATCAATCGCCATGATGTGTTTGTAGAAACAACAACTGGTAGTGGCAAGTTTTCCCGATGCATTCGGAAGTTACCGAGATCTTGCGAATGATCACTCTTGAAACAAAGTCTCTGATTGCACAACTAAATCTGAATGCCTCCAATCGCGAGTTTTGAACACTCGCACCATGAAAGGGCCGTATTAGAACAGAGGTTACGTAGGAAGATATGACAGGAGTAACCTCTGTGGGAAGAGAATGCATGTCTTGATGTCTGTTAAAATTATTGTAAGTGTTGATGTCAACAAGTTTCAGTAATCATGACAAAGCTGACAAAAGCTTCAGTAGCGATGAAATGTCATTTATAAGTCAAAACTTTCCTTATACCTTTCACAGTACATGGCTTCCTGCACACATTTTCCGTAGGTTCGTGGGGCATGTATCATTTGTACAAATCCTTTAATGCAAAATTCTTTTCAACAGGCTCAGGATGCAAAAATATCAGAACATCTTATTGCTTGACAAAATATTCTTCAATTTGGCACTTGATAGTTGCATAAGAAAATATTATTCAATCTAGTTTCTTATAGTAGGTAAGGTGAGGTAGCCTTCTGGTTAAAGTGTTTGTTCGACACGATAATTTGTTGGTTCCTCATTAATTTTTTACTCGCTTTTCGCATGCGCATAGCATATAAAAATATCCACTTGCAAAATTCTGGTTTGGTTGTATGCTTTACCGATAATGTAAACACACTCTAAAGAAAACCAAAATCAAAACCAATACATTGTTTTATGTCAAATACAGATGACCTCAATTCATTTATGAAACAAAGCCCGAGATTAGCTAAATATATAGCTTACTTTATATGAACAAGCTTTTGGATAAACACATCTCTTCACCATCGTCCTTCCTGAACATTCCCTTCTCACAACTAAAAACATGAGATTTTTTATACCAAAATAGGACAACAATTATTGAAAAGCATTTGCAAATGGATGCATGTACACAACTATTAACAGTTGTCAAATGTAAGTAATCTTCATAAAAAGCTTTTATATAGAGTGTATTTACAGTATCCATACCCACACGGCCAAAGTGGAATTTGGCCAGTAGATATTTTGACATGCTCTGCGCATGCACACAGTTAGTTGAAAAGCAATATGAAACCACTGAACGGCAGTGGTATAATTCCCCACGTGTACAATGTGTGAAGCTTATTTCTTGCATCCACTGTCATGATAATGCTGAGATATTGCTAAAACCGACATAAAACTAAACTCAGTCACTGAGTCAGTTAGTTTAGTCAGGGTAGAATAGGCCTTCAGCAACCCATGCTTGCCATAAAAGGCTACTATGCTTGTTGTAAGATGCGAATAACGGGATCGGGTGATCAGGCTCACTGACTTGATTGACACATGTCATCGGTTCCCAATTGCACAAATCGATGCTCATGTTGTTGGACACTGGATTGTCTGGTCCAGACGCGATTACATGTATTTACAGACCGCTGCCACATAGCTGGAATATTGCTGAGTGAAACTGAACTCACTCACTCTCACTCACTCACTCACTCTCACTCACTCACTCACTCACTCACTCACCCAGTTTCATATAGAAAGGTACATGCATTTTCTGTTTGAAGTGTTTAAAAATATTAGTACTCTTAATGGTTTATATTGTTCTACATGTATATATCAATCACTGTATTTTATGCAACTCCAGTCTGCATTATTCAAGCTACTATCACAGCCAATATGTAGCTGAGTGCAGCATTAAAAAACAAGGTAGTAAATATGAAATACAGTAGAACACGGATATAACGAACTCCAAGGGACCAAGGGATTTAGTTCGCTATATCCGTTGTTCGTTATTCACGTTTGACCGCCATATTGGCTTATAGAGATGAAGAGACACGTATATACATGGGCTACATATTTTTATTCTTGTACATTGACATTAAAATTCACCGCCAACGAGGTTAAACAATGTTGATTCACCGCCCACAAGGTTGATGTATACCGCTAAGTCGCTGAGTTGACACTGAGCTGACACTGAGTGAGTTTGCTACTCGCGTCGTTAATTGGGCTTGGGGTCAGGAAATCAGTTCGCTATAACCGTTAATTCGCTACTCACAAGTTCGTTATTCACGTATTTTTATTTTAATTTTAATGATATTATAAAGGGACCATTGACGGGACTTTTAAATTTGTTCGCTATATCTGTTTGTTCGCTATATCCGTTTGTTCGCTATATCCATGTTCTACTGTATATCATTATGCTTTATTATTTGAATTGTGTATATTTTTACTTTGATATTTGTTTGATTAATGCTATTTTGTAATCTCACAGGCGGACCTACGTAAGGCTCAAACCTTAGCAGCAGAATGCAGAAGAGAAGCGCAGATTAAACGTCAGATTGCTGACAGAAAGAGCAAGTAAGATTTCCTTGTGTCTTGTCATGTGTCAAAATATACCACCAGCTACTAATCTGAAAGGGTGTTGTCTTTTCCTAATACTTTATTTAGCCCATCTCTGAAGGAAATAAAACTGTGGTTAGAATTGGTCATCAGTAACCCTGTTTCATTAAAGTAAAATTTCTTCCCAAAATGATCTTGTGAGTGTGAAATATTGTACTTATGGTTTGTATGATATGAACAATTAGGAGGCCTCAGTTTTTACCCTGTCTGTTTCAGAGCTCTAAAAGACCCCAAAACTTTGAACTTTATTTTTGGAATGAACCTTGAGAACCGTGTCCATGATGGTGTGTTTGTTTACAACTGTAGCAGATTGATCAAAATGTATGAGAAGGTTGGACCACAAGCAGAGGGAGGAGTGTAAGTTGATCTCACTTTACTACAGAAACAGCTGAAGACTTAGAGGCTTCATGCTTCAGAATTAATGTGCCAATGCAACTAGACTAACAACTAGTCTCTGAAATGATCATGTTGTACTGAAAAATGTTCATTATGGAAGAAACTAAAATCAAATGAAAAGGAGCACTGAGATTTTCTTCAATTTCAGAGACAAACATACCTGTAAACCAATAATTGTTTGGAATTTCTCCATCATTTTCCTATCACTGATTACTGACAGTGACATTACTGAAAGTGTGTGACGAGACTTTTTCAACACGTCCTACCCAACCTGACACCACTCCCTAGTGTGGTGTGGGCAGTTCAAGGGAAGTATCAAGTGTCTCAGACACATAGCTCAGTGCACCTTCTCTTGAAATTGATGCCCTGGCTGGAAGATTGGATGTATCCAAAACTAAATTACACTCTGTACTCATTATGTCATCATTCATGTACATTGCTTTTAGCCCCAATGACAAACATTTCTGTTTGTTTTGTCATCAGGGCAATCAATGGCAGTAGCATGGCTTGTATTTTTTGGTGTATTATATAAAAAGGGAGAAATTTCAAAAGTCAGTGATTTCCCACTCCCAGCTGGAGAACAAAACAACACATTCTTACAACATTAGTAGCTTTCAGTCTCTGTCTTCTGATTTGGACGAATGCTCTGTACATTTGCTATCATTGGTGATGAAGCAATTACCTCATCAATGTTCCAGTTCATTATTCCGCACAATGCGTTTTGCGGTTGTATTAAAATGCACTTCATCTGCCTGTGCACATTTACCTTTTGTGGAGAACTTTAAAAGTGTTCTGTATTTCTCCATCATACTTGGGGCATAGATAGATCTGGTGGTGTACTGGTGCCTTTGGGTATTTTGAATAAAATATTTTTGGCATTTCCATGGCAACATGTTTGACTTAGACTGAAATTGATGGTAGTGCTCTTTTCCAGAGCAGAACTCTAAAACCGTTCACTATTTCTTCTCCAAGATCTGGTGGTGTATTGGTGCTTTTTGATGGGTTTGGAATTCCAAATAAAGTCCCCTGGACTTTATCATGGCAACAAGTTTGACTTTGACTGAAATTGATGGTATTGCTCTTTTCTGGAGCAGAAATCTAAAACTGTTTCCTTTTTCTTCACCCAACTTGGCACATAGACCTGGTGGTGTACTGGTGGTGCCTTTTGGTACTTTTGGAATTCTTAATAAAATATTTTTGGCATCTCCATGGCAACAACTTTGACTGACATTGGTAGTAGTGCTCTTTTCTGGAGCTGAACTCTAAAACTGTTCACTATTTCTCCAGCAAACTTTGCACATAGCTTGGTCTAGTGGTGGACTGGTGCCTTTTGGTAATTTATTAATTCTGATTAACATATTTTGGCATTTCCGTGGTAGCAAGTTTGACTTAGACTGAAATGGGTGGTTGTGCTCCTTTGAGGAGCAGAACATTAAAAACCTTTCATTGCTCTCCTTTCACTTTTCTATACACACACCAAAACATAATTGGCTTAATTATAACTTGTAGACATATTCATGAAGGATATTTTGTTGTTTTTGGGGATATTGATGACTTTTTCTGTAGTTAGAGATGCAAAACCTTTTGGAATCCTCCCCTCTCATCATCAGTGTGTCAGTGAATCAGCTAGGAAATCACAGAGATTTTGAGAGTCGTTAGGTTTGTGGTACATGCCATAACTCTTGCCTGGTGGTGAGAGGACAGGCAGGAGGCCTTGACGTAGTATAGGATCTTCCGGGAGCTGTGGGGGAGATTCCCCACTAACTGACACTGAACACCAGTGACATCAGCTGAAAATTACTGGCCTTTGAATTCAGCAGATTGGTACAGACCCTGAAGCTGTGGACATCTAGAAATGCCACATTTTCTAGACCTGTGTGGACTTTCTTTGTTATATTTGCTTGAGGGTTTGTACGAGAGACTATTCTACAACTGTTGTAAGTCTGTGTTAAAGTATAGGAGTTACGATCATCTTAGCACTACGATTGTTTTGTGGAATGGGGTCCTTGATTGTATAAGGTTCAAGTTCATATGAATAGGTTGTAGAGGTTGCCAGAATTGTTGATAGAATGGCACAGAAATAAACACTTTACATGAAAATATGAAATTTTATTAGTTTTTCCTGTATTTTTTTATTGCAGGAATTGCAGTGGAGTTGTAGGTAAGTTATACTTTTTACCAAACAATGATTTCATTTCAAAGTTTTCCAAAGACCCCAGGTAGCAGGTCTGTACATGGATGGTCCCTTCAACTCAATCATCACTAGTAGTTAAATAATATCTCAAACAAACTGACAAATATTCTAGTTTCGAGAAAGAGAAGTTAAATGGTCATACAAAACTTGTTACTACTTCTCTTGCACTCTTAGTCTACAGTCTTCAGATAAAAGACACCTTTATCAGGCCTGCTGTTATGCTGACCCTCTCTGAGTCTTTGCCTGATTGGAGTAACATAGCAGGCAGTTCATTCTGTAAAGGTGACATGAATCACTGATAACACTATCAGTAGAAAGGATGAGGTTGAAATGCTACATTTTACATTGCTTCATTGAATTCTTTGTTATCCCTTGCAACATGTTTTGCAGGGTGGGGTTAAAATGGACTCTGTGTGTCCGTCCATGTATCCATCCGTGTGTCCATCCATGGTAGTTTTTAATTTCTGAATAAAATGGCGTTTCCATTACAAAAAGTTTGACAAACTGAAATAGGTGGTAGTGCTCTTTTCTGGAGGAGAACTTAAAAACTATTCACTGTTTCCTCACCAAATTTCACACGTAGGTAGGTTTAGTGGTAAATTGGTGCTGTTTGGTAGATCTGGATTTCTGAATAAAATGTTTTTTTTGTGTTTCCATAGCAACAATTTTGGCCTCAACTGAATTGGGTGGTAGTGCTCCTTTCTGGAGCAGAACTTTGAAACCTTTCAGACCAGACATGTACACATGTATTCTCATGCCAATTCTGTTTCCACAACTATGTTTTGTAAAATTCCTACCTTTGGAAAAGAACCAACCTGGTGGCATCCATGTGGTGCTGGCCTTTACTGTAACTTTCATTATAATATACCAAATTAGTGGTAGCTTACTTAGTCAGTTTTCTTCTGAACCACTGAACAGGTTTAACCTGGTCCCAACTATCATCATGGGCATAACCTTACAGCCAATGAGAAGTTCCTCATCAACTTTTAGCCAATCAATGCAGGTATGAACTGTGACCTACCTTTACACAGGTGGCGAGGCTCCCCATGGGTGCCCCAGAGGTTCCTAACATTTTGAAATTAATATTTTATAATTAAAACAAAACACCCCAAAAATGCCAACATAAAAATACAGTATTTTTTACCCTGTTACATGTCCAAACTTGGTTCACTCTAATTGTAGGTATTGTTGACGTCCCGTACCTGGTGCTAGAACCCACTCACAACAAGCAGGACTTCGCTGATTCCAAGGAGTTCCGGCATCTCATGAAGGCCATGGGGGAGCACATGTCCCAGTACTGGAAAGATGTGGGGATCGGTAGGTACACAACTCACCCATAAGGCTTCTTGATTCAAATGTTCATGAATTGTACTGTGACCTAATAATCATGGTATGGTTTACAGCTAACATTGGCTGTTTTTCTGGTGTTTGTATCACTAATTATTTCAATATTGATTCATGTAATATGATACACCACAATCTGTGTAATTAGATTAGTGTAATCACCACTTTTCCATCAAGATAGAACAATGTGGGATTTGGTAAAATGTTATGAACCAGTATTTTTGAAAGATGGTATCAGGGATGGCAAATTTCCCTGGAACAGCAGACTTTACACCCATTTCATTTCAAACTGATCAATTTTGTGTGTTTTCTGAACCCCCATTCCATGACACAATATTAAGTTTTCAGCTGAAAAGTAATTTTTCTGTTGCCATCCCTGTGATATACATGCAGTTGTTATGTGTGTGACATTGATTGTGTGTCATTGTACTCCCAGTGTGTGAGGGGCACTGGGTAACCCAGTGGATGAACTGTTGGCATATCACGTTGAAGACCCAAGTTTGATTGCCCAGTAAAGTAGTTTAAGTGTTTCATCTGAACATACTAGGATTGTTGGCTTCATGAGGAAACAAGGAAGCAGTAGGTGTGTGAAAATAATAATGACTCTTTTTTTTGTATGTTTCAGTTCAACAGGGAGTCACTAAGTTTTGGTGAGTATTTATTGGTTTGGGAATTTTAAGAAGTAATAAACCTGTGATGTTTGCATATTATTTTTCAGAATCTTTGATGTCGTCTCTGGTTTCTTATCAGTGAATATGTTGTCAGTTATGTTAACTGAAGGTGCTCCTGTATGTATATTACTGCCAGGATTTATCTGAACTTCGATTGTTTCATTGATGACTGGCATTTCACTAACTAGGCAGAGTCCACAATGCACAGTTCTCCATGATTACATTGACTGCAATGTTAAAAAATAACTGAATTTAAAAATCTATAAACATCAAAGCAATCGCTGTTTTGAACAAGATGACACTATTCCCATGACAGTCAGGGTTGGGTTGGAATCTTAGATAAGTCCCTTTATTGTTTAAACAATGTTAAAATGATCTGGGTGTCTCTAGATGTTATTTGTTTGTACTAATGATGGTTCCAACACATATTTACACCCTGGTACAGGGACTTATTCTGCTCTCGACTTGTCACTTACAAATTCAGAACTATTAAATGAATTTGAATGGTCAGTCCACGATGACCTCTGTGGAAGTGACCATTTTCCTACTATATTAAAAGCTGTAACTCCATCTGATGTTCCTCCATCATCAAGGCGGAATTTTACAAAGGCTAACTGGACTTTATATGAAACACTGTGTGCTGAAAAACTTAAACCCGAACTTTTTATTGACGTTCCTGATGCTATTAAATGTTTTACTGATGAACTGAATTCCATAGCTGATGAGTGTATACCAAATTCCTCTGTAGTTCCACACATAAGAAAACCATGGTTCAACGATGAGTGCAAACAAGCTAGGAAGGCAAGGAAAAAGGCAGAACATTATTTCCGTCGCCATCCTATGGTACATAATTTAAATAAATTTAAAATTTTAAATGCTAAAGCACGGCGTACTTTTAAAGAAAACAAACGCCAATCTTGGCAAAATTATGTGTCCAAAATAAATTCTCGGACACCCATGTCCAAGGTATGGAACATGGTCCAGAAAATCAAAGGTAAAGGTACTAAATCTACTGTCCATCATCTCAAACATGGAGATCAATTGCTTACTGATAAATCAGATATTGCTAATAAACTAGGTGAAACCCTTGCTAAACACTCTTCCTCTTCAAATTATGTACCAAAATTCCAGCAATATCAAAAACAACAAGAAAAGAAAACTATTAATTTCAATTCTGATAATGGGGAAGATTATAATGAAACGTTTTCTATTCATGAACTCCATACTGCTCTTGACCAAGCTCATGACACTGCTACTGGAGCTGATGACATACATTATCAACTCCTGAAGCACTTACCAGAATCCTGCCTAGAAACTCTTCTCAATATTTTTGATGATATTTGGACATCGGGTAACTTTCCTCCCTCATGGCGTGACGCCATAGTAGTACCCATACCTAAACCTGGACGTGATCATACGGATCCATCCAATTATCGTCCGATTTCATTAACTAGCTGTGTTTGCAAGACCATGGAACGCATGATAAACAATCGACTAGTTTGGTACTTGGAAACAAATAACCTTATAACAGATATACAGTGTGGTTTCCGTAAAAACAGAAGTACTGTCGATCACTTAGTGCGTTTAGAATCATTTGTTAAAAATGCACTAATTAATAAACAACATGCTGTGTCTATCTTTTTTGATCTAGAAAAAGCATATGACACAACCTGGAAATATGGTATTTTAAGAGACCTACATGACTACGGCTTGCGAGGTCGTTTACCTCAATTTATAGCAAATTTTTTAAAGGACAGACAGTTTCAAGTTTGAGTGGGTTCTACCCTGTCTGATCATTACAATCAGAATCAGGGTGTTCCACAAGGCAGTATTTTGTCTGTCACACTTTTTAGCATAAAGATAAACAGTTTATCAAAAGTTTTAAACGATTCAATTGATGGATCGTTATTTGTGGATGATTTTAATATTTCTTGTCGTGGGAAAAATATGCATACTATTGAACGACAACTGCAGTTGTGTTTAAACAAAATAAATAAATGGTGTCTTGAAAACGGCTTTAAATTTTCTAAATCCAAAACTAACTGTATACATTTTTGCAGAAAATATAAACCACATAAGGACCCTGAACTATCTCTAGATGGCACTCCCATCAAAGTTGTAAAGGAGGCCAAGTTCTTGGGCCTAATCTTTGACTCCCATTTAACATTTCTGCCTCATATCAAGTCCCTTAAAACTAAATGCTTGAAGGCTCTTGACTTGTTGAAAGTTGTTTCCAACTCAAAGTGGGGAGGGGATCAAGCAACCCTCTTACACCTGTATCGATCACTCATACGTTCGAAACTCGATTATAGTTCCATCGTATATGGTGGAGCCTGCAACAGCAACCTTAAACTTCTTGATTCTGTCCACCATCAAGGCTTAAGACTTTGCCTTGGGTCTTTCAGAACTTCACCTATTGATAGTCTCTACGTTGAGGCCGATGAACCATCTCTTACTCAACGTCGTATAAAATTGTCTCTACAATACATTACTAAATTATATTCTAATGAATCTAACCCTGCCTATAACTGTGTGTTCAATCCCCTTTATGAGGATTTGTATAACAAAAAGTCTTCTCTTGTTCCACCTCTTGGGCACAGAATTAAACCATTTATTTCTTCTGCCGGTATTGAGCTGGAAAGTATATCGCCTTCCCGTCTTCTTTCTTCTCCTCCTTGGCAGTTGGTTAGGCCACAAGTTGACCTAACATTAACATTTTTTAAAAAATCAGAAACAAATGACTTACAATATAAACAAGAATATCATCAATTAAAGCATAAATATAGCAATTACAAACCTTTATTTACAGATGGGTCCAAGGACGGTGGCGCAGTGGCTTGTGCCACTGGCATTGGATCCAGAACAATATCTTCTAGATTACCAGATAATAGTTCTATTTTTACAGCTGAAGCTAACGCCATATTAACAGCTCTCAAATATATTCAAAGACACCCGAAACGTAAACAATATATAATCTATTCCGATTCTCTTTCTTGCCTTCAGGCTATTAAAAATATTTCTTGCAAACATCCACTTTTAATAGAAATTATTGAATTGTATAATGATCTTGCTACTGGCCAATACGACATCGTCTTTTGTTGGTTACCCAGCCATGTAGGCATTTCTGGTAACACACTGGCTGACCTTGCTGCTAAAGCAGCACTCAACAAATCTGTGACACCACTTCTTATTCCTTGTAGTGATTACAAAGCCACCATTAGATCTTATATCCGTGATCTGATGCAAAAGAAGTGGGACACCCAAGTGGGTATCAATAAATTACATGAGACAAAACCTTACATTGGTTATACCCACTTGGGTTGTCAGTCCAGATTTGAAGAGGTTATTTTGCGACGATATCGTGTTGGCCACACTAGATACACTCATGCGTACCTGTTAAAAGGTGAAGATCCTCCATTTTGTATCCCTTGTGATGAGAGAGTCACGGTCAAGCATATTCTGCTTGACTGTGTTGAATTCTCCATCACAAGGGATAAGTATTTTACAGTTAAAACAATTAAGGATCTTTTTACCAGCGTTAATTCTCATTTAATTATAGGTTTTTTAAAAGAAATTGATTTTTTGGTTGAATTTTGAATAATATGTTTCTGTAAATAGATGTATTTGAATGACTGGTAGTTTGAATTAGTAACTTGAATTGTTGGTGGCTGTACCCTCAAAGGGGGTTGAAGTATTGTAAAATTATTGTCCTCCTGAGAGGGTACGTAAGTCCACAAACATACAAAGTAAATTCTAAATTTCCACGTTTTTAATGGTAGTATAAGTGTATTTTTATTGTATGGCTAGATTTCCGAAATTGCTGACGGCTGAGGGGATGATGTAAATCCAGCTAGGGTCCATGTAGGTAGCAAAAGTACTGTAAGTCCCCATGGTCCCTAGTATGGTGATCTACCTTCAGTTGTTGGCAATCTATAGCCCGGTTTTATATTGTATTGTCCTCTATAGATAAATTGTTTTAGGCATAGCTACTAGTTTTACATCCATTTCTGTGATGTTCTAGTTGTTTTACTGTCCTTCGTCGACTGATTGTTATAATACTCATATATTCCATTTTAATGTTCCGTTCCCGTCACGATATGGCTGAAATATTGCCGATGTGACATTAAATTTTAACTCACTCACTTAACTCACTATTTGTTTGTACAGGGAGAACTTCGGTTACATATCACCCATCTGGACAGACCGACCATCAGATGATGTCAAATATGTGAGGAAACGAGCCATGCAGATAAATGTGACACTCCAGTGTGGTAAGACATCCAGAGTTATCTCCCATTACAGTCCTGCTTTTTTAAACACTATCAGTGTCTTGAATGTGTTGTGTAACACTTTTCTTGGATGTATTCCAAGGTCCATGTTAGAAATATTAATATGAGAAGAACGTGATACTCAACCTGTCTGGGATATAGCTTTCAGTATTGTGACAATTGTCACTCAGTGAACTGTTTGGCCCATGCCAGATTTGAACAGTCAACCAGTTTCTGAAAGAATTGACTTGTGTCTTGTGTCAATGTGCTAAGATATTGTTGAGTAATGTGAATTCTCCAAATCCTGCGGATTTATCAAATATCCTTACATCAAGGAGCTCATTTTATGTATTATATGTTCTTAAACTTGCCACAAACTTTCATGATATTCTTTTGAAAATACATTCTCATCCCAGATATTTTCACCTCATATTTTTAACTGTTGCAGACATGTGTTTAAAGTGGCGGACACTTCCGTTCTCCTCCAACAACATTGGCAAGGAGTTCCCTGACAACTGGGTGTGCAGCATGAACACAGAGCAACAGCATAATAAGTAAGTCAACTGAGCTATATGAACCTCAGGACAACACTATCGGCAGGATAGTGCACTGCGGATACACTGTCTGTACTTGTAATTGTAAGAGTGCAGTCAAGAGTGTGGCTTGCCACATCTTTGTGAATTTCCTGTCGTAATACAATCAGCAGGATTAATGCCTTGATGATATACCTTCTGTACGTGTAACAACGAGAATGTACACTTGTTCCCTCTGAATTGAGTTGTACTGTGGTAGACAACTCTGACCGAATCAGTTTGTCATATACTTGTATCTCCAGTGGAGTGTTTGATAACCTTGCATCCATGGTGTGACCAGAAATTATTGACATTTTAAATTTTAAACGTTTAAATTGTTTTTCACTTATTACTCACATATTAAATGTGAATATTAGCAGAACATAACTCCAAATTCGAAGACTGTTGAAGAGTTAGTATTTTGTCAAGTCACCATGGGCAGCAATGCAGGCTTCAGTCAGGCAGGGCATAATACTGATCAAAGAAGTTAGAGAGTCATGGTCCATGCTGCCCCAGTATCAAACCACTTCTTATTTCATTTCCACAGTATTTGTCAGATTTTTATTTGTGACGCTTTCCTTCATAAGTCCCCATATATTTTCTGCTGGATTTAGGTCAGGGCTGTATCTTTGGCAATCAATTAATGTCATATTTTGGGTCTGAAACCATGCCTGTGACTGTTCGAACAATGTTTTGGGTCATTTTCCTGCTGGAAAACCCAAACATGTTCATAGAACACGTGAGCAGATGGAAGTAAATGTCCCTGGAGAATATCTGTTTCCATTCACTGTTCATATTCCCTTCAAATACACAGAGGGGCGTTGTGCCTATCACAGATATGCCACCCCACACATTAAATTTCAGACTGTACTTTGGGCGCGGATATAAAGGTCTGTTCTACTTGAAGTCACTTTAGGCGATCTAAGATCCTTGTTATGATACTCTAAAATCAACTTCCTCTTGTCAAATCATCCATACTAAGGATGCCTGAAAATGCGATCTGCTAGCAAGTAATCTAAGGGGGATAACTCTCACAAACCAGTGAAAAAGGATTAATGGAGTTGTGTCTCTTGAATGAAACCAAGGACGTGATAGCTGGTCAAGGCTGTTTATACCAGAAATCCACACTGAATATATTCCTAAATTATCATTAATTTCTGATCATACTATATAAACCCCTGGATTACACCAGATGTCAACATGGTCAATAACTTTCACACCTAAGTGAGCTAAGGATAGAAGTATTATAACTGGAATATTGCTCAAAGTGGTGTTTAGATTTTCCTGATTCTGTACATGTAATGATGAGGATGCACAGTGGTGGCCTTTGAATTTGAGCTGCACTGTGATAGAACTCGGATGTGGCCAAGTCAGTTTGTCATATACTTGAATCTCAATAAGGTTTATAATAACTCCCCATGTATAAGCTCCTGTATTTCACCAGCTGTGACCTGTGAAGTAAAATAGGTCTTCAGCAATCCATGCTTGCCACAAGAAGTGACTATGCTTGTCGTAAAAAGCAACTAACGGAATTGGGTGGTCAGACTCACTTACTTGGTTGACACGTGTCATAGATTCCCATTTGTGCAGACTAATGCTCATGCTATTGATCACTGGATATGTGTGGTCCAGACTGAAATATTTACAGACCAACACCATATAGCTGGACTATTGCTGAGTGCTGTCTAACGAAACTCACACACTCCCCAGATGCCTTCGTGCATCACCCCACCACACACAGCCAAAACTGCTGGAAGTAGTTTTGGAATGTTCTTCAAAGTGGTTTTTAGATTTGCCCTGATATTGAACTCTGGACACTGTGGATCAGATTGACATTCTGGCTTAGAAGAGTTTCTGTGGATGTCCAGCTGTTATTTGGTGGATGTAATAATACCCTAAACTTGTACACTTTTGTTAACACGAGTGACTTCATCTGGAGGGTTTGCACACCTGGAGACTGACAATGGTCTTTCTAGACATTTTTGTAGGATTCCACACTAAGAGTCCAAAGCAGGCAGTTAGGTTTGAAGTGACTTTGGCACTCATGGTTAGTTAGTGAGTGAGTTTTGTACTGCTTTTAGTAGTATCACAGCATGATCTTTAAACATTGTACCTATGTGGGGGATCAAAACTGAGTTTGGCATGAGGAGCAAATGCTTTAACCACTAGGCTACCCCACTGCCTCAGCACTGATGGTGCAATCTGTTGCAGGTGTTCGTCAGCAGAGCAGAAAATGAATATTCCAGAGGGTATCCTAAAGAAGGAGGTGAAGACTCAGGAACAAAAGAAGAAGGACTTAGAAGAAGTGAGTATCTCCATTAGATCTTTTCTGACCAACAGTATGGTTGTACTTATAGCATTGATGTTAGGACTCAACAGTATGGTAACTTTCTATCTGATTACAAGATTAGTTGATTTGTATGTTAATAGATAACACATTACCCAAAGTTGCGTACAAGACTGCTAAACAAGGAGCATTCTGATTTGTTTTATCATCAAACACGCAGAAACGTCTTTAAGTTTAATGATTCACGGCAATGATTTTAGAGTCAATGGATTATGTTTCAGAATGCCTGAGAAATGTCTGTTGTCCCATTGACATGCATGTTTCCATACTACTGAATCATAAAATTAGCATTTAAAGGTACATTTCAATCATGTATGATGAATGTATGTAGTTACTGTTTCAATTTATATACAGGAAATCCGCAAGAAGCAAGACATGTTGGAAAAAATGCAGGTGAGTGTTCAGTTTCTTTAAAATGTTGACCACTTCTGTGATCAAGTTGATGGAGCATCTGTTTGGAGAGAGTACTATCAAAAGATATTATAAGATACTTTAAGTACATGGCCTTATCCCACTCCATACAGACTGACACACAGTCTGAGTAAAGTTAGTCTTGGCATTATTTGTTACAATCCTCTACTGAGTCTTACAAACCTTAGTTGGAGGTCACGTCAGGTAACTTTTGAGATAGACCAATCAGATCAGAGCTTACCAAATCGTGAAAGTGGATATTTGCATATGCCTTTTTTGAACTTTTACCTAACAAAAAAATGGTACCCGGATGATTCTGAATGCTATCATCCGTACGATCGCTTCTTGGTGATCCACATGGAGCACTGTCACACTGTCAACAGTGAGTAAACAGTCACTGAAAACAGTGTTTTTGTCAGCTTGTGCAAAATATTAGCTAATGGTAACCATGTTATCAGAAAGCCCTAAGCGAATATACCGCCAAACCCTAAAGAGTAGCTGTTGTCGGATAGGTTAAATCTATTTGGCTGTCTCGTGTTTGATTGGACGGTCACAGGTCACTCAAAGGATTCCCGACGCAAACCTCCTACTAGGGTTTGTACAAACTCAGTGTACGAGTGCAACAAATAATACTGAGACTAAGCTTACTTAGACTGGACCGACGGATTAAGATTGATTTTAAACCTATAGTTAGAGAATTGATTGTCAGTCGTGGAGAGTTATTCGATTGCATGTCATGAGCCCTTGACAATGGGGATTGTTGTTCATAATGTCAATCACTGATCCAAACTGATCCAGACCTAAGAGTTCTCAAGAAACTTTCATATAGCGCAGAATGTGGTCCATCAACAGACCAACCAAACCAAACCACTCATGAATGCCCCTTGACTGTATTTTCAGAGAAACAAAGTCATCAAGTCATCCAAAGAGTTGCAGGAGCTACAGAGAATGAGAGAAGAGGAGAAACTAAAGGAGAAGGAGCGAGAGATACGGGAGAAGGAAAGACAGAGGGAGGAAGCTGAGAGACAGAAGCAGAAAGAGGCAAAGGAGAGAGAGAAACAGCGAGAGAAGGAGGCACGACAGAGAGAGAGGGAGCGACTAATACGGGAACGAGAGGAAAGAGAAGCTGAGGCAAGGGAGAGGGAAAAGGAACGAGAGAAGGCGAAAAAGGTGAGGGAGAAATTACTTTGAAGATGTCCATGTTTCTACAGTTAGAGGGACTGTAGGGTGGCCAAGTGGTTAAAGTGTCCACTTGTTATGACAAAGGCCCAGATTTCATTTCCATCATGGGTACAATGTGTGAAGCCCATTTGTGATGTCACCCACGGCACTTCTGGATTGTTGCTAAGAGCAGTGTAAAATCCCACCCACCCACTCACTCGCTCACACAAGGAAATGTCACTGATGCTCCCTGAAATATGCAAGTCTTACAAGGGAAGGTTTTTGGTTTTATTTGCCTCTTTGAAACTTAATGGTATATTATTGGATCAAAATAATGCTATGAAAGATAGCATCAACTTGAAATAGCTGTGACACTGGTTTATTACAAAATGTTTTCAAATATTTATGAACAATTGCATAACTTTTCTGAATTAACCAATGAAAATGCAGACGAATTTTGAGTGCGGAGTACTCACAGCAGTTTCATAAATATTGTTGCCCTGATGTACTCAGGAAATCATGACATTACACAGGATTGTTAGACCCAGGGACAGCCCCCTGTAAAACAAATGAACTCACCAGACCTTGAGGTATTTCTTGATACATCCTCTAACCTTCCTGCTGTACCATGTCCTGTTTTTGCCATAAAGGCTGTCTCTAGAGGCCCATCAAGAACAGCCACTGTGAGGACGCCGGAACCAGCTCGAAAATCAAACCATGCTGCTGCAGCCAAGAACAGAGCCACGGTCGCCAAGGTGTCACCTAAACCAAGTCCAAGGATTACCCCCAAGCCTAGTCCCAAGGCTGCAGTCAAGTCTAAGGTTGGTCACCTGGCTTAATTTATGGTATTCATGGTATTAAAGGGGCGATGAAGTGGATTAGTAGTTAAAGTGTTCTTGTGTCAAGCCGCAGGCCCGGGTTCGATTCCCCACATGGTTAGAATATGTGGAGCCCATTTCTGATGTCTCTGCATGATGTTACTGGAATATTGCTAGAAGCAATGTTGAACCCAATTCGCTCGCTCGCTCACTCACTCACTCACTCACTCACTCACTCACTCACTCACTCACTCACTCAGTGGTAGTAGAAACTGGTAGTGGCAGTGAATGGTAGTGAATGTTGTAGTTTTGAAAGCAAACAACACAGTTTGTTACAAGAGGAAGTAGAACATAACATTTTCTGTGTGACTTGTTGATTGTATTCAACACTGACAGGGGGTGGTGGGGTAACAGTGGTTTAGACCCGAGTTGGATTCCCCACATAGGTACAGTATGTTAAGCCCATGTCTAGTGCCACCTCTGTGATATGGCTGCAATATTGCTGAAACTAAACCCACTCACTCACTTAACATTGACATAGTTTGTATGAGAACACTTTACAGATATTTTCAGTTTGGTTTGCTGTTTTCACATTCAGGTAAATGACTTGAAATCTCCAACTATCAAGGCGGAAGCTATCAAGAGGAGAGCATCATCAGCTTCATCTACAGCAGAGTCAGATACAGAGTTGCGGAGAAGTCGAAACTCACAGTCACGTGACTCTGACTCAGAAACAGCCCCAGCCAAACGAACGAAAACCCACACAATAGATTCCGACTCTGAAACTCCAGTACCGAAGAAACAACCAAAACCCGGAATATTTTCTCCTTCAAAACCAGAGGTAAGTTTGTCTGTATGCTGGACTTTAAAGCCATCATTGTAACTGACTGGTTGTCAAGGGTAGGTGAGGTACCCTACTGGTTAAAGCATCTGCTCTCTTGAACCATAGGTTGAGAATATAGTTGATTAATGGAAATACCAGGCAGACACAGTGGCAATGGTACAGTGTGTCCAGATGGTCTTGGCCTGGGTTGAAGACAAATAAACTAATTTGAGACCCTTTAGCATTTTGTAGACCCTGTCCACATATTTCTAAAAACTCTGCCATCATTCTATGTGGTGATGGATCACACAGTGTCATGGCAGGATTTCAAGGTCAGGCTTTTTGACTTCTTGGTCCTTGTATTGATTGATTTGCTGTTTAATGCAGGTATATGGCGGTGATCTGAAAATAATGTAATCTGAACCAGACAATCCAGTTATCAACAGCATGAGCATTGATCTACATAATTTGGATATAATGACGTGTCAATCAAGTCTGCAAGCCTGACCACCCGATCCCGTTAGTCACCTCTTACGACAAGCATGGTTTTGCTGAAGACCAGTTCTAAATCACACCTTCACTGGTACTTGGTGCTTGTACCATTCTGACATGAATCATTGTTTGTCATATGAATAACTGGATTGTCTGATCCTTGGGTACTTTCTGTCCTGTCATATCTCATGCAGTGATTTGCTCTCTGTTCAGGATTTTGAAGAGAATGAAGCAGATGCAACGGGTGTGTCCAATGCCTCAGGAATGGATGTTGATGACGTCACAGAGAGTGTGTGTATAAAAGATGCTGATAGTAATGGTGAGTATATTACCACACATGGTGATGAAACATTCCTTTTCATTCAGTAGGATGTATAATGTAGCACATGGTCATTGATCTTGTGAATTTTCTCAAGTCATTAAATTTGGTGAGTAAACTCTCCACAAGAACATCTGCTGAACGCTTCTTTCATCTGAAGGATGTCACTTTGGGTGAACCCAGTACAGAGCCAATATGATATCAGTTTTCTCTTTTTAGGAAAATATAACTCATCCAGACGTATTTTCTGGATATTAACACTTTGGGTAAAGAGGCATTGCCTCAAGATCCACAACATCTTTTTCTATTAATTTTAAAAATGAAAACTTTGATATGTTGCTCTGATGGGGAATGACATTGATTTAAAAGACTGTTGAACATTTAGGCAACTTTTACTCTCTTTTTTTTTTTTTTTTTTTTTTTTGACAAAAAATTCATTCAGGGTAGATGACCAGTGATTGACCACATGCTAAAGGCATGTTGGTCATTGTCACCTAAAGTACATTAAGAACTCACTTAATGTAACCAAAAGAATAGGTTGGGTAGTTTTGCTTTGTGGAAACATCAGTACTTCTTAGGACATTGCTGACTAGGACAACACTGGCATGTCAAACAGCGAATTGTCTCTGCTGTTTGGAAATGTTAACAGTCAGCTGATAAAGGTGCACCCCTTCACAATAGTACACCCAACCAGCTGTGACATAGCCAGGCAATGCATTAGTAGTATTCACTTGATCATGCAAATTGAACAAGCTGTTACAGGTTGTCACGGGTATCCCAACTGCGTAGATTGATGCTCATGTTGTTGATTACAGGATTGTCTGGCCCAGACTCAAATATTTACACACCACTGCCATATAGCTGTTGTATTGCTGTGCTGTGTAAAAGTATACTCACTCGCTAGAAGCATCAGTGGTGATAATATCAATCAGTTTATTATTTGGTTCAGACTTAAATATTTGCAGGTTTCCAGGACAAATCGTAAAACAAGACAGCCTAAACATGAACAGGCTAGAGAAAACCTGACGTTTAAAGACTAAAGGGTTCCCATTGATGTGATACCTGATAGCATCGAAGCAATTAATACTTAAAGTGATTCTGTCTGTCTTTAATCTTTCAGGTGAAATAGGTCAGAGAGTAGAAGCATATGTAAATAATAAATGGTGAGTACGTTGTGACTTCATTGATAAAATGCTGACATCATCAAACCTGATTTTTTACTTAACATGTTAGTCCTAGTAAATATTTAAAATATTTGTTTGAAAAATGTAGAAATTTTAGAAAAAAGGATGAATCCGTATGGCATGTTTCAACTGTGTTTGCATAATGAGACATAATTTAATGTGCATTTTGAATGAATATGCAGATTGGATGTTTTTCACAATATCTTGTATAAATTATTTACTTAGTTTGGTAAAATTTAAGGTTTGATTTGATATGAGTAGATTTAGGGTATGTCTGATTCAACTTTGAAGGGATGTGAAGAGGAGTAGCATATTAACTGAAACCATACTCACTCACTCAACTTTTGAAGGTACCCTGGCGTGGTAGTCAAGGTCAATGCAGCAGAGGCCAAATGGAAAGTCAAGTTCGACAATAACCAGAAAGATAAATATGATAAATGGTGAGTGTTTTTATGTTCTTAGATGGAGTTGCTTCCCTTACATGTGTCAGCATCTACTGATTGTTTTTACAGGTGGATGAATCACACTATATCTTTATATGTTTCTTCCCACATTAGACCTACATGTCACAGTGTATATGGCGTACTGTTTAAAGTGACGTTGAACCCAACTGTTGTAGGTGTTTCTTACTTTGTGTCGAGAAATGTGAAAGATTTGTGTGTTGAAAGAATAAAGTTGTACCCCTTAATTGTTCCTGTATCCTATGGCTTGGTTAAGTATATGAATCAGGAACCAAGCCATTGTACATGATTCTCCTGACATATCATCATCAGCTGTTTCTCATCCCTGATTTGCTGTCTCTCTTCAGTAGCATATTACTGAAATATTGTTTTATTACTGAAATAGCCTTATACTTAATTTGCTGTCTTACTTCAAGTGGGGATTTTATGTAAGATTTACCATCCGACGAGTTGTGTCCCCTGGTTGTATTGCAATCAATAGTGACAATATACTTGATGTATAGCTCATTGTAAAGTGTTCTCTTCATACAAGGGTCAGTCGACAGTTATGTTATGTGGAAAGATATATTGATGACTAAAATGTAATAATTTTATGTGCAGTAATTCTTATCAACTCATAGAGATGAGTGAAAGGTGAATGGAGAAATCAGCATTGTGAAATGAGAGTGGATGTTCTCAATGGAGTTATTCCCCTTGGACCATTTCCAAGCACAGCCACATTAGTAATGTTGGTTTCATCTCTACATATGTCGTGACTTGAACAACACCTCTGTGCCATGGTAATCTCACCAGGTGATAATTTGGTCCAATGTTGCAAAGCTGCCTTATTCACTTGTTACCTACAACTGGACATGACAGTCTTGGTTTCTTTGGGTCACCTATACGCAGGAATTTAAACCAAGGCATCAGCAGAAGTTTGTAAAATTCCCAGATTTGAATTAAGACATTTCCCTCTTCATGTAAAATTGGTTAATGAGATGGCTTGGTCAGGTTGATGAAAGGATCAGTGAAGATAAAGTGGCTTTACTGCATAGTACTACCTCATCAAATGTGATGATAACATGCAGTGTTAAAAATTAAAATCGGGGATATTAAAAAAAACCCTTATTTTTCAATCAAATTTCTAAAGAACAAAACATATGATAGTCAAGGGCTCTCAGTTTGGAATCCTTAGTAAATATCTTGTCTTGCTAGTACATCATGATAATGGTGCACTCCAAATGTTCCCTTCTTACGTACAAGTTAAATAGGTTAATGGTTGTTGATCTTGATAGTGAAGTGTGCAGTGACATTTTCACTTACAGTTCACTGTGGTAAATGTTGTCAGTAGAACTGAAGTATTTGACTGTACTCTATGACATGAAAAGGATTTTTGACAGTATTGTACTGTGATGAAAAGGAAGAGTTGACTTTATCAACTGATTCCTTATTCCTATTAAAATAACCTCTCTCATGCTTTCTCTGTTAAGGGCAATATGGTACACACTGATGGGTTGACAATATGTGAAGCTCATTCTGGTGTCCTCAGCCGTGATATTCCTGGAACATTGCTAGAATTAAACTCACTAAGTCGCTTGCTCTGTTACACACACACATGCACCCTTTCCCCAGAGGTCCTTTTCCTCATATTCATATGTTATCTGTACAGAAGGTGAAATAACATGTACCATGATACAGTGTTGCAAGTAACATATGTTTGGCATTGTAGAGGTTGATGTATAGTAAGAAAGGTAAGCCACTTTAGGGATGACAACTTCTTCATTATATTATATCCTTGTGTGATGTTTATGAGTCAAATCTGTGCTGATGTACTTCACTCGTGCTTGACAGTGGGAATCCATTCCGAAATGTTGCATCGTAATGTAATAAAGATGTCATCTGTAAAGTATCGTACCAATCATTGATTCAAATGCATCAAGTTTTTGCTGTAGAATCATCACTCATGTTGCAGTAGACATGTTCTGTGTCACATTCCCTGACCACATTATTTTCTCTACTACCTAGCCGTCTTTGCAGTTCTAAAACCCTAAATGAAACAAGTCTAAATTTCTTCAGTTTCTGAATCTCATAAGACATTGTGGCTCCTTTTCAATTAAGATGTTTTTATTTGTTACGGTCAAAAATATATATATGTTCAGAAACTATGTGTTAGTATATCAACAGCAGTAATCTGTCACAATTGAATGATTTAGCAAGTTCTCTTTTGAAGGCTGAACTTGCGAAAACTGAACTGAACTGGCTAGTAAACATCCAGTCAGGCCAGTAAATCTCCACAGTCACTGGGTGGGCTGACTTGTGAATGTTCATTGGATCATTTTGTAAATATATATCACTCTCTCCCACTTGTTAAGTTATGATACACTTTTAAATCATGCAAGATCATATTAGCAACTTAATGATGAAACCGGTTTCATGCTGACAGTTTCTTATTCTCATCTATATAGTTTCTGCATTCAAATTTTAGACTAGTGAATTATTTTGTTGGCAAGTAACTTCATAGCTGGCCCGACTGGGTAGCAAAATGTGGAAATCTTGCACATTGCTGAATGTATACCACTTTTAATAAACTGAATACAAACTGTCTCACTATCTCAAGTGAGTATTGTCTTGCAGCTGCAAAGTGCTAACGCATTGTTGGGTCAAGGGAGATAACTATGTTTGTCTTCTGTTATTAGGATGACATATTAGATAAAATATCATTATGTTTGTCTTCAGATTAAGTGATGCACGTAAATCAATGTAGGGAAAAAAATCATAGATAGAATAGATCCAGGGGTTTAAAATTTCCCTTTCATCTGTACTCAAATATGTTCAAGATGGAAGTTTATAAAACAATTGTCCAATGTTAGCAGTTCTGTATAAGAGATTGGAGAAAATTTTCCTTTTGTTTGATAGGGATTAAGTACTATAAGTGTTCGATTCACAATTATTAGCAATTTAAAATTTAAGATGAAAAGTCTTAAGTATGGGAGATTGGAGCAGCTCCATAAAGTAATGATGGTACTAACACAACGATAAACACCACTTAACCTTAGGAATAGGGCTCTAATGTATGTAAATATTTTATTATGTAAACTCGAAAAAAGAAAGTTTCAAATAAGAAAATGGACTTTTGTTTTTATATGTCATGGGTGCATCTTCTCAAGGGTTCATATTTCTATATTCACCAATTTCACAAAATGTCTCGTTGATATCAACAGTGATTGTTATTATATAAAAACGAAAACAAACTCAGGTTCCCACATTAGAGGTCAGTAAAATGTTTATCAGATAGTATTGTCACCAGATATACTTATGTTTTACATCCAAGGCGGTAACTGCTGTCTCCAGGTCTCAGTTGGTTGCCAGTTTGACACCATCATGATGTTGGTGTTGGTTGTTGGTTGTTGGTTGGGGGTGTGTGAGTGTTTGTCAGCTCATGTATGAAACATACCATTTTGATAATGATTTCAAGAGTCGAGCTAGTACCTAAGCTATGTATCTAGAGATCGACTAAGCTCTGTATAATACACAGTATTCTTTGCTTTCAAAACTTGACAATCAAGTGACCGATGGTGTTTATCGTGGTTGGATGTGGGGTCAAAGGCACAGCCATTAATGTGTGAAAACTTATTTCATCAGCACAAGCCATTCAGTTCAGATGAATACTTTTTGACAGGTCAAATCCAGATCTGAAAAGGTTATATTTAACCAATCAAATACAAGGTGAAATAATAACCAACAGATTGACATTTCTATCTGAGTCGAAAATTAAACATTGTTCTGTTCATGCAGAACCTGTGTTGCAGTAAGTTTTGACACTTAATATTAAGCACAAGTTTTTTGTTTTGAATTCTGAATACTTCTGAAGTAGACATTTTCTATTTGAGAATGGAAGGATGTGTATGTATCATTGCTTGCAGGATGGGAAATGTAGCAGATCAGCCGTGCTACATTGATTTGATTGTCACTTACCAATAAGATGGCGAGGATCATCGTTCACAATATCAATCACTTAATTGTCTGGTCTAGACGCGATTATTTACTGACTGCCATTAAATACTGGAATATTGATGAGTGTGAAGCTAAACAGCAAACTGAGATAACAAGCGAAAAGTAACCAAAGTATTGCCAACATGTGTACTGTTGCCTCCCTGGGATTAAGATATGAAGTAGGGGAGGGTGTTAAAGTTAAATTTGCTCTACATCAGTACATTATGAATACCATATGCATACTTTTGGCTTGCAGTCAGTCTGGTCCAAACCCAGTCTGGGAGGCATTGGATAGCCCAGTGGTTCAAGTGTTCACTTGTCTTGCAGAATGTCTGGGTTTCATTCCCAATGTGTTTAAAATGTGTAAATCCATTTGCCTTTCAGTGATATTGCTCAGCTATTGTTAAAAGATCCTTTGTTTTACACATCCTTTATCTACATAGTATACTGTCAAAGATTTTTTACATACTGTGGTGCAAATCAAGTTTGTTTTTAGAAGACATTGTATAGTTTGAGTCTGTATTTTCTCAGACTTTTTATTGCCATACACATACAATTCCAGCTGCTATTCCCCTTGAATTGGTTAGCCTTAATTCATTAGTTAAAGGGCATGAATGATGGCTATCGTATAAATCTCCTTTTGATTCTTAAACTGTAAGAAAAATTAACAGAAAATGAATGTTATAATGAAAGCTGTAAACATGAAACTTCCTTGTTTAATTTAATGTTTCATTGTTAAACACTAAATCAAAATGATACATATATTTATCAATTAATTACAAATATTTCTCAGCTAATGCTGTTGTTGTTATCCTTCCTCAAGAACATTCTTCGAAGTTAAGGGAGGAATTGAAATCAGCCTCTGTCTCTAGTGGTTGCTTGTGCTGGAGTTTGTTACAGTAAGTATTTGGTGGAGAGGTGTTAAATAGTTATAAGAATTTAGGCCAGATCCTTTCCACTTTGTGAATGAAATAGGTTTACACTGAACTAAAAATATATAAAATAACAGAGCTCCAGATAAGTTTTAACTCAGGTGGATACTGTACATACTGTATTTTTTTGGAGTGGGTATTATGAATGTGTGTATTTAATTTTCTGCTTCCCACAGCTTACACTGAAGTATGTCATTGAGGAAATTTACTGAGCAAGCATGTACTGCCTTACATCATACCTAATCAAAACCAACTTAAATAAAATGGAAATGATTTCATAAAAAATCACTCAACCTATATGACAGTACAACGTTAGTCTTATACTACACCTTGATAGCAGTCGATGTCTTTTTCATTATCAAGCAATTTAGAAATATATTCCATATGCCTATGAAATATGCCTACCTGGATACGTATCTTATCTGGGCCTCTGAATAAGATGTGTTGTACAGGAGTTTTTAATAATCAGTATATTGTCTAGTTTCTTGTATTTATAACAATAATATATTTCTGTAACGCCTGGTATCAAACATATAATCTAAGCTGCTTGAGAGGCGCTAGAAGGTTATCCCACTGGGTACCCATTTTCTGCTGAGTGAACAGAGGCAATTATGAGCAAACTCACATGGCTGAGGTGTCTCACATGTGCTTCATTGTTGGGCAGGACTTTAGTCCAAGAAACTTCCAGGAGTCCAGCTGCCAAACGTGATCACCCATCCAAGGACTCCCCATACCCAATGCTGCTTAGCTTCAACTCATTTGTGACCAGGGTTCTAACTTCTATGCACGGACCACAAACAACCACATTATTCTTATAAATGTTGTAGATAATATTAAATATATTATTGATTTAGTCATCTTTAAGTCCCTAGGATTATTCACTATGGCACTTTGAAAAAATACATTCTGATATTTGTTTAGGAAATTCATGTGTAATGTTGATTGATTTATGCACCAATCTGAAATAGGGCTTTAGTTTGATTTTGAAAATGTGCTAAAGGTGACATAGTGAATGTTTTAGGATTTCCTGGAAACTTAGAAACCTCATACAGTGAAACTGATAGTTCCTTGCAATGAAAGCAACAGGACCTATATCATTGCGACATTGTCACTTGGACCTCCTAATTGTTTTATCTTGCACCAAACTAAAGCATATATTATCATAATCAAGTCACTTTAAACATGTAATTTGGAAAAAAGTCAGAGCTAGTTTAAGATATTTCTTAAAAATGTGAAAGTGTATGGCTTACTTGCCCCTCCCCCTCGTCCCCAGGGGCAAGGCAGGAGTGCCCCCTTCAGTCTCGTACAAAGATCGTCAATTGAAACTAATTGAAAACAATTGTTCTCTCAGAAGGGGGCACATCATCCGATTGATTCGAGATGCTCCTCGGGACTATCTAAATCTCATGTCACAGGCTACTGTGAGCATTCTATGAAAATTACTAGGTCTGGTGACGTTAATGAAAATATAATAACTGGGTTGAAAGCATGGCGTTTAAACGTGCAATTTGTCTCGGCTTCCGTCTGGGGTTCAACTTTTCTAAGGTGAAGAAGGCGTAAAATTTCAGGCTCTGCTTATCTGAAAATTGTATCACCACCTAAGCTTTAATGTTGTCAAATCAACACCCTTGTTTTATGTGCGAAGACCCAAGGATTAAGTCTAGACAATTGGAGGACAATGGGAGGGACCTGCCCCTCATTCTTGCTTCCCTTGAGGGGGTGGTGGTGAGCGGCAGTGCGTGAAAGCTTGGTCGTGTGCGGCTTTGTATGTACGTAGATGGGAAGAGGGCCTTCCGTAATCAGCTTCCGCTTTCAAGGAGCCTCATACACCTTCAGTGTTCATTATCTCCTGAAGTAGCATTTCACAAAGAATTGATGGGCTGAAAACCAATTGTGTCTAATTACTTAGTTGTGTGGAGTTGTGCCTATTGCCTTCAGATTATGTGGCTTGTTGATGGTAATTTTGTGTGTGGGTTAGATCGAATTATGATTTGTGTTTGGAATAGTTCAGTATTGCAACTCATGATGGAAAGAAAGTGTAACGGAGCAAGAACGTGAAATAAAAATGTCTGATTTGATGTTTGTAAACTTAGGCATTCTTATGCTTAATGTTATTGCTTTTACTGGCAACTTTGTTTTGTACAGCCGTAAATTTTTGTATCCAAGGAATATGATTTTGTTTGTCGAATTGTCAAGGAACCTGTTTTTAGCAGAAATGTTAATTTGTTATATATTTAATACGTCAGTGGTTTTCTTGGTGAAATGGTTAGGGAACTAGGTTTGGGGCCATTGTTTTATTTGTTTTGTTAACATCAGATTTTTACAAGCATTTTTGTTTGATTTATTTTATTTAGTTTTTATACATCTGGTAAAATGAGGCATATTGAGGAGGATGTTTTACTTCAAGGCAGTTACCCTCAAAGTATTACAAACAACTTCAAAATTACATGAAAATTGATTTTTTCCAAGACTCCCTGTCCTGTCAGTGTAATTAAGGGTGGTTGAGGTAGAATGAGAGACGATGGTTTTCTAATGGACTGCATGCCCCCTGAGGGGACCCCCCGAGCTAATGATAGGCTACGTCAGCTAGAGGGCGCTGTATTACACTGCCATCTGTTGGCTTTGCGCAACTCGGACCTGTCCCTACAATGCTGACGCATTATTCTAAGTGTAAATGTATGTGTCTTTAATGACTCAATGCCTTACCCTGTAATAACTGCCTGAATAGATTAGGAATTTGTATGGGTGTTGAAATGTTGTCATTTTCCTCAATTTAGTGCCTGAATGATCCTGGAGAGTTTTGTTTTCGTGATTTATTGTGATAGTTGGCAACAGTTTCCATTTACACTTTGTATTTGTTTATGATTGATAAATACAGCAAGTCTAGAAATCCAGAGACAAAAGTGTTGATAAAACTTGCACAATGAACATGGTTGATTTGCATTTCAAAGTAGTTTTTACATGTTGTTTTCGAAAATCACATGCCTCCCCTCCTCCTTTAGAGTGACCTTTTTTCACATTTGGGGTGAAAGTGTCTTTTATTTTTGTTAGTTTGAATGAACATACAAACAGGTTTAAAAATATTGTGGAAATATTCAAATAACACAGAAGGATAAAGTTCTTGAAAGGCATTTAGGAGATGGCCAAACATGAATACATGACAAATAAGTCATGATAATATTTTCTGTTTTCTGTTTTCTAAAATTTTGCTCAGCTGTGTAACAAGACTTGGTTCAAACAGTAAAGGGTTACACCAGAAATAGAAGTAGCCATTATATTGCAAGATACCACAGCCATAAATAGGTGTCTGAGTCAATGTCTCTGGAGCTGTCGTATACTGGTAGATTTCCTGTAAAGTATGGATAATTGGCTTAGTGCAGGCAAGGACCTGATACAGTACGACACAGTTAGAATTAAGTTTTATTTTCACATCACCATAGGTATGGTCTCTCAAAGAGTTGTCTTCAACCTGATGATGAAATTTGTGGTGTCAGTTTTGAAATTTACTATTCATTGGTTGACTTAGGCTAAATAAAAAGGTGAAAGGTTTCTCCGCATTGGCACGTCACTGCCATTTAAAAAATAATTTTGACTTCTTGTTATGTCCTGATCATCTATTTGTCCAGTATAAGAATGAGTGTCTGTAAGAATGAGTGTGACTGAATCTACAACTGGTTAACATGTGCAAGACTTTCTAAACCTGTATTTCTGAGAGAAAAAGATAAAAATATGTTCCTCCCTCGTCATTTTTTTTCAAAAGTTTTTTATAAGTTTTGCCTTCCTTGTCACTTTTGACAAAAATGTGCCCGAGAAACATTTTAATTTTTTTTTTTAATTAGACTTACAAATGTTGTACATGACAAGGTCAGATTTGATCCACTAGTCACAGACATGTGAAAATCTGAAAGAAACCTGTCCCAAGAGCAATAGCAAAAAATTATCATTTTCATATTTTGCTTCCCAATCCACCAACTCCAAAATGTTAGCAAATACTATTAAAGGTCAATGTATTTTTGTTGTGCCAATCACGAAAGTCACAACTTACTTCTGGTCACTATCAAAATGAATAACTTATTTACGATAATAGAACATAATAAATGGCAAATTACTTTTGCCTACTTCACATTTTGTGTAACTCCCCCAAATAGTTGCAATTTATTTTTGAAGGGTTTAAATGAGAATGGGCAGGTGACAGCGAGTGTAGTAAGTCTGAGTGAGGTATCTAGATGGGCTAGGACTGGATACAATGATAAAATAATAATATCCAATAATTGTTGGTACAAGTCCCCAACCTGTGAAGATTCTTGTTAGAATTGGTCCTTAGCCACCACCAATAGTCGTAAGAGGTGACATAGGGTCAGATTCTGATATTATAGCCTGCCGTGATATAGTTAGAATATTGCATAGGGAAAACCCAAAACAAATACAAGCATCCACATGCATTTCATCAGTGACTTAATCTTGAATGCAGTTTTGAAACCGTTTTCATATTACCTATTGTTGATTGAGATGATAAGAAATTGTTTCTAGATGTCAGTTCATCATGCAGAGATGTTCAGAGCTGCTTTCTTTTTTCAGGTTTGAAAAAGGGGGTTCAGACATCAGGACGTCAAAGGTGAGTTTTGAAGACTGTTTGGGATGTATGTGAATTCTATTTTGGCATGGTGTTTGGATCCCAGTGTTCTTGTCTGGTTCGGCCACGAATATTTACAGAGCTCTGCCATATAGCTCAGAAAATGCTGTGTGCATTGTTAAGCAACAAACTTCTTCCATCTTTCAATTTAGGTTCACTGACCATATGATCATGATATATTGCCCCAAGCAGCATTGACCAGTGTGATGTACAATGAAGGGGTGGTGGAGTAGCCTAGTGGTTAAAGCATTCTCTCATTATGCCATCAACTCAGGTTCAATTCTGCTCATGGACGCAATGTGTTAAGGCCATTTCTTGTGTCCCCAGCTGTAATATTGTAGGAATATTGGTATAAAACTGAACTCACTCACTCTGTACACTGGCGTCTTCCCTTTCTCCATCAGCCGGGTCAGACTGGTGACACATCAACCACTGGTCCACCCTCTCCTGCATCCATCTCATCACATGATACAGCTACAGAGGCACCAACGTCATCAACGGCCACCCCTGCCATCACGTCATCACAGTCCAGCCAGATCACAGATGAAATAGCTAATGGTTACAGGTAAGACCTCGAAACAGTACAGGCATGCAAATGTTATGGCAGCCTTGTGATTAAAGTGTTTACTTGTCATGTCAAAAACCTTTGCTATATTCTCCACATGGGTCCAGCCCATTTCTGTTGTTCCCCGTTCTTGTATTCCTGGAATATTGCTAAAAGCAGCGTACAACCATCCCCTCCACCCAAGTCAATATCTCAAATATTCTCCAGTGTAAAGATATGGTAAAGAAATTGAAAGAAATGTTTCTTCGATACATTATTTCCCAGTTTTTGAAAGGTTCTTAACGCTAGTTGGTGGAATAAGAAGTTGGTTGTCAGAACAAACATGAAGCCAGGAAATTATTTGCACCTGTGACCATTCAGTGACGATTTAATGTTAAAAAATGGATTTTTCATTGAGTGGAAGGTGATTTGTCAGCCCACAGAGCTCCATATGTACAGTAGACTTAGGATCTGTTGAAACACTGTTTTCAACATGCCTTGCAGGGGTTAAACTGTAATTTTTAAACCATCTTTTTGTCAGTATTGTATCATGTCCTGGTGCTGCAACGTCTGGATGCCTTTCAAAGATGTTAAAATGACTGTCTTTTCTTCCAGGACGTGTCTTCGATATTTCCTCCCTCCACAGTGGATAATGGACAAGGAGACGATATCAGCCATGTCCCTGCCAGAGCTGGCTGGCTTTCCTCTAGATGACTTCTTTGACCACTATGAGAAGGGTCTGAGAAGGGTAAGTTTGGTCTTCTTATTAATTTTTGTATCTTCCTTTAAACATAAAACAAAAATGGGTTTTGTAATATGTTCAAATTAACAAATTCAGATTGCATTGACTTTTCCTAATACTAGAACTATAGCTCAAAAGAGACCTGTGAAGGTCTGGGTTGTAAATATTGGCCCAAGGTAACCCATGCTTGTCGTAAGAGGTGACTAATGGGATTGGGTGGTCAGGCTCGCTGACTTGGTTGACATCATTTCAGGCACTTGATAATGACATCTTTTGACTAGAATAGTTTTGAAAGCAGAGTTGAACCCAACACACTTATCATATATCATTACAACGACAGTTTGACTGTAGTCATGGAAACATTAGATGTTTTAACTGCCGTAAACATATATAATTCAAAATTGTCTATTATATTCATGGTTAAGCCAGAATGCAATATAATGTCTAATAATGCTTGATTAGGCATTCTAGAGCATTTCATTCTGAAACCATTTAGAAGTGAGAGGATGCAACAGCTTTGTCATGTGACCAATCATGTGATATATTTCCAGCTTGTCAGCAATTTCCAGACAGAGGCGTCGGTACGGAAACAGGAGGCAGAGGAATCCCAGCAGAAACTTTCATCAGTCCGAAAACTCATCGCTAAACTTTTAAAATCTATAAATGATGTGAGTATTTTTGTGTCTGAATCTTTGTGGTTACATTATTTTGTATGCAGATATTTCCTTCCACTTTCACATGATGTTAGGAAATTGTGATTTACCCAATGTAAAGGTTTTATGATACTTGGGACCAGGCATACTTATGCGAGATCACTCTTTTTAGGTCAGTCTACAAGCTTGGTTGATTGTGTGGTCACAATGTCTAACCTGACTTTTGTCAGTCTACAAGCTTGGTTGATTGTGTAGTCACAGTGTCTCGCCTGAATTGCCATGGTCTTCCAGCTGAGTTGATTGTGTGGTCACAATTTTGGACGTGGGTAGTCATTGGTCCGTCTTCCACAATACTCCATACTGTCATCTCAGTATCAATCCTTCTCACCCATGTTATTCTTCAAGTATCAGTACTCTTAGCCTGTTTTACTGCTCAATTATTGATACTCTTTAGCTGCACAACTCACCAATAATCAGTATTATTTGCCTGTATTACCATCAAAGAATCACTAGTACTCACGTCTATTACTCTCCAAGTATCAATGCTATTCTCCTCTCCTACCCACCAAGTATCAATGCTATTCACCTGCATTACTCTTCAAGTATCAATACTATCAGTAGTATTACTCTCCAAATATCAATGGTATTCACCTGTATTTCTCTCCAAATGTCAATACTCTTCACCGGTACTACCCTCCAACTATCAATACTCATCACTCATATTTTCCTCCAATTATCAGTACTGTTTACCATACTGTGCACAAAATATCAATACTCATTCATGAATGTTTCCCTTCAAGTACTGAATCGTTCCCCTCAGTTTAGACCTGTAATCATCTGTCCCTGTTCCTCTAAAGTAATTACATTATAGTAGTTTTAAAAGTGGGACAAAAATTATAATTAATTCTCGTTCAAGTCAAAATTATAATACTAATTTTAACAAAATCTGGACATTTGGGGTATACGTTGGTTGTTTTTTTCTGTCAGATGAATAGTTCAAATTGGACAAGCAGTGTCAAAAAGCTAATGTCTTCCATAACTTGTCTAGATTTTTAACTGAAATTAAAAAAAATCAAAATTAAAACTGTCAGCTTGAAAGAAGGCAATAAGTGAAACTCCCTCCTTGACCTGTCTGAAGACTTGGAGGACTAATTAAGAAACTCTTCTAACAAACTTAAGAAACCTTTGAGACTTTTCCCCAAAAGAAAGTCTGTGAATTTCAACAGCGTATTGTTTCGGAAGGCCTACAATTGGGTGAAGTTCACTTGAGAAGGCTAATTGAATTTTGTTGGGAGCTTTAGTAATTGATTCTCATACACAACTGATCCGAGTGTACAGATTAGGATCAGAATTAAGGCCCAACTCTGTCATTTTCTCGAAAATTAAATTGAGTAGCAAATTGTATTTGAGAGATACAAAACATAGAATGTTTTTTTTTCACCACCAGTGGGAATTTTAGTGTCACAATTTGCTAGAATTAAGAGTCAAATATCTCTGGTTTCCCCATTTGCTGTTAATGTGAGTTAAAGATACATTTACTTGAATACAGGGAAACTGTTAGTTCAGTAGAACATGTACAATATGGTTGATATGTACAGAGTTCATTCCAGGCGTCACTATTGGTGTATTGAATTTTAAAATGAATAATTTTGAAGCTACAGTAATATTCATTCATAACGAACTCAAAGGGACTTTTGTTTTCAGTTCGTTGTAAGCGAAGTTCGTTGTAAGCGATTTCGGAATGTTTGTGAATATTTGGATATTACCAAGAATCGTCACCACGCCACTGGTTGCAGACAAGATCGTGTTCACACAGAAAATAAAATAAGACAAAACCAACGAACATATAATTGTCATGGATCATTCATTTCATTATCAATCATGTATTTTAATGTGCATCTTTAACAAAATCGGTAATTTTGTGCTTCTGTGACGTCAGCCAATCATGAACTGACTTGCTGTCAACAGACGAGCTTTCTCCGTGTGTCATGGCTGAACATATCCCTCGTTGCTTCTTAAATCTCTCTAACCACGACTGATTGGCCTTTGAATCTGTATGTCCAAGTCTGCTGCAATGTCAGTCTTGGATTTACCGCCTGCATCTACAGCTTGGATGATTTGGTATTCGTACTATCAGTGTTCGGTGTATACGGTAGTTAATTCATAACAATATATAGGAAAGCAGTCAGGTTTTCTGAATTTGTTCATTGTAACCGGCAATTCGTTGTATGCTTGTACGTTATAAGTGAACTTTACTGTACATTGATGTCATAATGGGAGACCTATATTTGCATTATGTCCCATCTGATAAAAGGCATAGTATCCTGTAAGGCTGTTATGATTCACTCACATATTCTGTGAATCATACTGTGGTCCTTCATGATTTCAATTCGTTATTTGAATATTAATTAATATGTACAATTTCTTAAAGGGTGCATGTTTTACTTGAACTCTTTTGTTCTTTTTCAAAGTGATATACTCAGTTATGGAACATGTACTAGCCTTGCAGTAGTGCTAGGATGCACATGGTACTGTTGACAATGATTATCATATAAGATAAGATAAGGTAGTACTTTATTGTCCCTATAGTGGAAATTTTCATTGCTTAGTTCCATTTCTCAGTCACATTAAAATACATGTAAACAACAACAACAACAAAAACATCTATACACAACAGCATCAAAAGAACAGCAATCTCAAAAATGACATGCATTTCCTTTTCCTATTTATTTCATGTATGCAGTCGTAAACAGAACATGAGTCGGGTCTCGTAGAATTTTGTTTGTCTTTTTGATAACTTGCTGCTCATAAAAGTAGCCGATACTTCCCAAAGGTAGACAAATTATTTTTGATGAAGCATTAAGAATTTTGAGCAGTTTGTTTTTGTTTTGAAGAAACAGGTTCCCATACCAGCATAGAAAAGTAAATGTTATACATCAGATTTGAGTATCCTGAGATCACTGGTTACTGTTGGGACAAATTACACTGAGTGTTCCTTATTGTATATTAGTCACTTAACTACAATACTGTATTCATAAATTCAATTATTCGTATTCAGTACCCAGTATTTGTGATACATATTATATTCGAAACATAGTGTATTCATTGCAGCCCTTTTGTCCTGTTTCCAAAACAATGTTTGCATTTATTATTGTGTTATTAAGACTCCAAAACATGTACACACAAATATTGCATTACAATGAACATTTCATAGTCAGAATAAGCTCACAGTTATAACTATTCTAAACTTGTACACAATGCAATGCTTTTGAAACTGCCTCAAAACCTATACCAAGCTCAAGTGATTGGTCTTTCTAATCTTGCAGTGGCCAGTCAAGTCTTCATTATTTGGGTTTTGTTCGGTGTAGGAGACATAATGATAATGCTGAAAATTGACAAGAGCCTAACCTTACATAATTTCATAACATCAAAACAAAATAACCATAGTCTGTGTTATTTTGGATGAACATATATGCCATTTTATGACTAGAAAATGGAATATATCGATTTTTGGATTGCGTAACTATACAGAACTGTTTTAATGTTTTAATACTGCGGTATACAATTTCACCCCTAAAGATAATTCTAAGAAAATGAAGGCTGATATTTTGCAAGCTTGCAAAGTACATAGTGTATGTGGTCAGTGTACCCGTGAAGATCAGGGTTAGAATTGGTTTTCAGCAATATATGCTTGTCATTAGAGGCGACTAATGAATTGGGTGGTCAGGCTTGCTGGCTATGTTGACGCGTGTCATCATATCCCGATAGCATCAATTGATGGTGATGTTGTTGATCACTGGATTGTATGGGCGAGGGTCGATTATGTATGGACTAGTGGATAACTATCTTCCACACTCAACAAGTATCTAATTAAGTCACCCAATCACCAGCTATACCTACCCAAAGGCTTTAAGATACGACTTTAAAAATCTCCAGCGTTCGTTCGACCAATCTGTTAGTTGTTATGGAAGAAAACAGGAAAAAAGTGTGGCTTTTCACTACTTGTCCGGTTGCGGTAGTCCTTGAGGAGAAAGGGCTAGATTGCTGCTTTGCAGTAACATAGTGGCCTGTCAACTGTTCAGTCATAATTGATTGCTGAGGACTGGGCAAAAGGTTTTCCACTGAGCGAGCCCAAGGGGACCATCAATTGTGCACATGTGTCAATGGTTTGTGAGGCTTCATTGCTCGTCTGCTGCAGCGGCTGTGCATCTGTGGCGGCTGCGACCAGGGTGATTGTTCAGATGTGTAGACAGGGGACTCATTTTGCACAGACTGGACTGAAAATGAAAATGGAAAATTGGCCCAGCCAAAAAGCTAGATTCACATCTCATGAAATTGTTTTATATCACATGTTTGGATATATTGTCTTACAGTCAATATTTTTGTATTTGTGACTTGATGTCTGAATCTTGAAAGAGTGAGTGAGTCAAAATTTAAAGTCGTTTTGGCAATATGTCAGTCATTTCCTGACTACATGACATTGTGGAAGTGTCAATGCGAATGTATGTTTGAATATAACCATACAGTTTTATGTATTATCTTTAATAGACAGGATGTTCATTGTTAGGTGTCATGGTTTATACAAACCTGGAAAGAATTTGTACTTCATAGGTGATTCTCAGACAATGTTAATTTGAAATCAGTGATCTAACTTTATGATCTAAGAAAAAATGCTGACACACTGGAGAAGTACCAGAAGTAAATAATTAGTGTCAGTTTCATCTATCCAATAATTCTAATACATTTCCCAATTTAGTTTAAGTCCTAAAAAGGACTATGTCTTGAATTTCATGCCTACAATTCTGTTTGAACCATGTTCCAGGATTTTAGGTCGACTCACAAACATGTTAGCCCCATGGACCCCCAATGTTTAGTTTTAAGAGTCCTTGTAGGCAAAATAGGTGAAGAAGCAGTGTAGGGAAGTGTACCTTTTCATAATTTTTTGAGAGCCTGGAATGAATCATTGATCATGCGAACTGATGGAGAAAGTGCTCAGAAAGAAACAACCCAACACTTTACAAATTTATAACTGTTGTGAGTAAAATGAATAGTATTGTGGATCCATTTGGACAGTCTTCCTGCATCCAGAGGATTCACATGTGCATGCTGGATGCACATTTGTGCTTCAAATAGAACCCAGATATTCACACATGGATAATACTGCCTCCATGGTGCTTGGTTACAGCATGTTTGCCTGGAGACCAGAATGTAGTGGTTGGAACTTCAGCTTTACAGACTTTAAAATAGGTACATTTTTTTACCCTTCCTGATACACATCCATATTCAAGGACAGTTAGCTCGGTGTCAGTTTTCTGGGATAGGGCTCCCATGTTCAGCTGCTGCGTGGTATCTCAGTGAGCTTGTACAGAATTAGTCTGGACATGCTTGCATGGCATGCCACTATGTAACTGCAATGATCTTGCGTGAATGGAACTTGTGTGTGCTGCTTTTCTGTGCAGTTTTGCGCATAATTTCATGGGTGACAAAAACGAATCAAGCATACAGGAGCAGAACAGATTTAGTAGGGAAGTGTGTGTTGGCGGTGAAGATCTATGGCTCCTGTAATGGCCACAGACAGGCCAACTCCAGGCCAGATGTGGCTTCAGACAGCCTAATAATGGCCTAAAAGCTGAATACAGGGATACAGTAGGCTATACAGATATACAACTGGTCCTACAACTAAATACAGAGATACAGCTAGTGTTATTTCTGAATACAGAGATACAACTTGTCTGACAGTTGCATACAGGGATATGACTGGTCTCATGGTTGAAATAAAGAGAGACATCTGGGTCTAGATTTTCAAGGCTAAGATAGTCATAAGTGCCATACATTAGCATTAACTTACGACTATCTTTAGTGCTGTGAGAACTTTGAAAAATCTAGTGCCAGTTCTGACAGCTGATCAAAGGAAAACAACTATTCACAATCAAATTTTGACTTGTGACCTATCTTCTAGTATATAGGTTAAGGTTGTCATTGTACGGTTTCAGGGTTGGGATTCCCAACTAATGGACTGGTGGTTGGGGTCTGTGACCTTGCATATTATCCAGCTCGGATGGTATGGGCCTGGTAGATAAACCACTGATTTACTTGGTTCAAAAGCAGGCTTATTAACAGGCGGTTGTAATATAGTTCAATTGTGCAGTCAAAGGAAGTTGAGGGTTTCTCTCTCTCTCACTCTCTCTCACTCTCTCTCTCTCTTTCTCTTTCTTTGAACCGCCTATGTAGTTTTAGACATGCAAGAAATTTTATCCATAGCACAACTAAAAATATAAGGCATATTCGATACGACTTCAAACCCCGATTCACCTCGCATCCTCTTTTTAATTTGAAACTATTTTATTTTCAGGAATTCGACATCGACCCTGACTCAGATGGTGACCAGGTGGACGAACTTCTGGCAGCATGTGTTCGCCAGGCTATGCAGGGATCACAGTCGTAGTCTTTGCACTGCAGTTATCTCCCCTTGATACTAGCTCTTGGTGACCTTGTCACTAGATAACCACATACCAAAGTTTTCAGTTCATGAAAATGATGAATTGATTAGATTCCAAGCAAAATAAAGCCTGACTTTGAAACCCTTGAAATAAGACTGTTCTGATTAACATCACTCAGATTTCTGTACAGCTCATATTTGCTGATGCTTTTGAATGCTGTTATGTTGTTGTTTTTTCAGCATTTTTATTATTAAAGTTAAATTCTTTAGAGGGGGTGAATACACTAGGTGAATTTCTGAATTGCGTCAATGACTAACCTTTCATCAAACTGAGTACATCTCTTGATCAGCCTTTAAACAAAAGGTTGAGTGCAAGGTTATATTTGTTTGTATCGTGTTGAATTCAGTAGTAAAGTTTCAGCATTTTTGAGTCACTTTAATCTTTTTCACATTCTGTTTTTGCAGTATTCCTGTCGTAAGAAGCATTAGATTTTGAACTAGCTATCAATGTGGGCCATAGAGATTGTTTATTGATGTATGTCAGAGAAGGTATTTTGAGCACAATTGCTGAAAAAAAGGCCACATCACTGTTGATTTGTATGGAGTTCTGACAAAAGTGTCATAAACATAAACAGCAGTCCATAGATGAAAACCTAAATTTATGTATTTTACCATCAAAAATATTTCCAATTATCAGTCTTTTTAGCCAACCTTAGTTACATTAGAAAGTTTATTTCAGTTTGTTTGCCATCGGCCCATGTACATTAAAGTCTAAATAAGCTATATTTCAACAACCTGAAAATCAAGGGGAGATAACTCTGTTTTTGGCTTGTAGGTCAGGCCAGTTAGTTCTAGCGAATGTTGCTAGTGCTGTTCTGTGTTCACGTGTGTTATTGCCATCTTGTACAGATTCATGTGTGAAGCATCATCCGTTTGTCATTGTGTACAAAGTCGCAGCCATTGTATTCTAATATCAGATCATTTCAGTATGACATTCTTATCAAAGAAATATATTCATTTAATAGCGAATGTTACGTTATCATATAAATGCTAACCAACTTTTAAACATGTTTTTGTTTTGAAAAGCATATGTGTACACATGAGGTGTACTTTTGTGTTGATAGTGCAATTATCAAAATGAAATAATCTTAATTTTAGAAACCATGGTTTCTAGAAGTTCTGTGTCATGTATGTCATAATGCCAATCGCTGATATTGGGGCCCGTCCTTACTATCTTTTTAACAAAATAAGGCACTAGTCCTTTTTTTAATTTTTGTTTTGAGAAAATACTTAAGTACTTTGTTCACAGGCAGTCAGCAATTTTAAAATTACAATAATTTGGAAAGATCATGAATATTAATGTCATAAATACAAAAAGTATATAAACTTCTATTTCAAGCATCAGTATTTTTGTTTCAGACATAACACATGCTACTTTATTAAACCTTCAGATGAAAAGTAATTTCAACACATGCTTTTTACAAAATAAGGAGATCAAGAAAGTGGACATAATCCAAGTTTAACCATTATGCCAGGAGTTACATTCTTGTGTAAAATCCAATCACATGATAAATGATAGATTATTTTAATTAATGAAACTGTTTGATTTGGGAACAGGAGCAATAACTTGTAGTCATGTTTGTCAACAAAATAGATAAAAAGATGAATTCCTTCATTCCCCTGGCATTTTATGTTTAGCCAAAAATTGGTAAAAGTGGAAGTAGAAATATCAAAACTTTTATGACTTTTTATTTCTTGAAAATTAGGCCTCACTTGGGTGAGTTTGGTCATTAATGACTTTGTTGAATTTCTACTGCTTTTAGAAACTGGTACCATGTACATAAACATTTTAAGAACATACCTGTTGTCATTTTGTGATTCATAATATTTTAAGATTTTAAGAATACATCACGGAACAATTCTAGATGTTGTAACTGTATATAAATCTGGATTCTATTGTCAGTGTTACCTGTCTGGATAGTATATATATTATTATATGTTTTGTGCTGTTAAATGTCTACACCAGTGTTCATATGTCAACCATTAGAAACAAAGTAGAGACATGGTCATTGGTTTGATTTTCTGGGTCCCAGGTATGGTGATGAAGGTCATATTCCATGCTGTGTGATAACAGTGGGAGCAAATGGGAAAATGCTGACACAGCAGAATTCACTCCTCATCGATACATGAATCATGTCCCACATATCAACAGGTGCTTGTTATGAACAGATAATTTCCTTATCAGTTTATGGTATGTTTGTAAGTAGTCTAATTTCTACTGATGCGTCCATCTGATGCGATGTGGTTCACTGTACAGGGTTGCCTCCTTTGGGCGCTCTGGTCAAGGTTTCTGGGTTTGTCATCTCCATATCCTGTGCTTGGGGATTTCACCAAAGTGGTAAACAACTGACATATTCATCACTTTGGGCTATCTTCACATGTTCTGATGACAATCCATGATAAAACTGACATAGTGTTTAAAAAGGTGGTGTTTGTCATAACTCACTCCCCCTCTCTCTCTCCTTTGCATTGAAGTCAAACAAACAAAATCTTTTCTGATATTTTGTTATTTTCAGCCAAGCAAACAGTGTCTATTCCTGTTTAGTACATGTAGAGGTGAAACTGCTTGGATACATTCACCAAAAGTCATCCATGATCCTCTCTATCATAACGAGACCATTCTTGTTTGTCTTAAGGAAGTTCAGGTTCTCATTGTTCCTTTGAAGTACCTTTATCTGACATTCAAAAGAAAGTAAATACAGATATTATAAACAAACATGTTCATAAAAAGTCACTTTAATTAACACAGCATTATTCATTTACAAAATCAGTGAACCCCTCTTCAGAACATGTGCACAAAATTGATGACACCCTTACCTCCCCAGAACAAAATGGGTGACCCTAGACCCCACCTCCACTTAAAATCATATCAACCACCCTATCCATAAATTATAAATGGTCCCTAATGACAGTATTGCTGAAATAATTGCACCTGTATGCTATGAAGCAGGAAAGGAATGTTTGAAATTGATGAAATTTCCATTAAATATTATACTGGAGCTGCATTAATAGGTAATTAACCTACACTGGGAAAAAAAAAAGATAACCAGATAATTTTATTTGACGCCTTTATGTGTTTCACATCCTCAGTGATGATGATACTTTTGTATGAGAGACAACCTAATGGGAAGCATAAGCTGAGGCGTTATCCTTGAGGCTAATTTATATGGTGATATGATGATGAAGAAGATGTACCTTGATTGTGGGTGTATGGACAGTATGTACCAGGAACAAGTCTTTGGTTTCATTTTTTTAAGGCGAATTTATATATGTTACTAATAAATATACTATGTAAAACAGGTTAAGGAATGTCTGATTCTTATATATACATGTATATGTATCAATAGGCTCATCTGTCATGCAATAACAGATCGACTAAAGTAATTCAAAAGTCGTGACAGTACTCTGCTGCCTTGTCATTACACCACTGTTACCATAGTAACCAATGCCAATAACCACATACAATTTTGTGTCAGTGTTCAGAATGAAGTGTAATTCTAACATGAATCGATAGAATGTGAAATATGAATTAGTTTAAGTATCTGTATTGTTTTGGCAACAAACTACCTGATAAATACTGTTTGGGGTGAAACAGTGCAAGACAGAAGGCTGTTTTTGGGCGTCAGCTTGTTTTTTAACCAGTAACAAGTCACTCAGTATTCTGTCAGTTTTCTGAATGAAGTGTAGAGAGCTAACATGGCAGTGAAGGCTCATTAAACCTTCATTATTCTTGTGTATATTTGTTGGAGTTCCCTATTGTCAGGATAGTGATCTTTGCTGATTAACATTAATGAATAATTAGGAGTAGTGTTTTACCTTTTACTCTGCTATAAAGACGTAGGAGAACACACGTTTGTTCATATGACTAACTTAATATTCCATACCATGTATGACAGTAAAATGTGATGTTCTTAACTTCCTTTGTATGGAATTCAAATAATTGACATGAAGGCCTGAATGATTCATGAGAGTATCTGTGCATCGCCTTGTGCTACTGTGATTACATAAAGGTTCCATAAGTATTGTACCTTTCCTTTTTATTCATCAACTTCTAAAATGCCAATGAAACCGATGTGATTATACGATACTTTGATCATGTACCAGTACGAAATGTGGTTTCAGATTAGTTGATAAATGCATTTTATTACAAAAGGTTTAAATACATTGTTATTTTATTCCGACTCAGGATTTTAATACCTCCTAGCGTCAGGTCTTTTATAAAGACCTCACAAAAGTCACACCTATCTCTTCTGTTCAGAACATCCCTTGTCTAAAGTCACACCCATCGCCTGTCTTTAGAACATCTAGAGCAGTGGGGTAGCCTAGTGGTTAATTTATTTGATCATCACACCAAAGACCCAAGTTTGATTCCCCATATGGGTACAGCCCATTTCTGGTGTTCCCCTGAATGTTGCTAAAAGCAGTATAAAACTTGAATCACTCACTCACTCACTTCAGAACACCCCAAAGCCACACCCCTCTTTATGAACCTCATTTCAGACACCCACATTGCCAATTTTACACCAACAACTCGCTGACCAATTCCTTTAGACTACTGGACTCTCTCCTATCACTACTGTGATCAAATGTATCAATGCCCTATCTACTGTTTATCACCATGATGATAGTCATGTGGAATGGTTAAGGCAGACTTTGTTTGGTAAAGACTCATTGCAAGGACTGATTGGTTGTCCATGAAATCATCATTAGTACATGGTTTCATGCGTAATTTCTACCATATATTTTTTTGCTCGTTGAGATAAACTTATTGGTTGTAAATATCCCTTGAAAAAGTGAGATAAACTTATCGATTGTAAATATCCCTAGAAAAAGACAAATGTGTTGTGTATGTTCGATGGCCCTGTTGCAAAAAGAGATCCCAACTATGTCTTAAGTCTATAAGAGTTAAGCCTTCGTAATCAGACAAAACGTTTTGTCATTAAAACTGTTAGCCCTAACAAATCCCATTTACCCTGTTATATTCCATTACAAAAAATACGGGGTATACCATTTTGTAAGCTTACCACTAGCTAATGTCAATGCAAATGAGAAAAGGTAATGTATGTCCATACAGATGAAACGTTTCCAAAGGAATGGAATAAATTGTCACATTTTCGCTTAATTTCTCTTCATCTGTTGTCTCCTTGGCTTCATCATTTGCATTTCATCAATCTTGTAAATATATGGTATGCGTAGGGAGTTTTGCTGACTTTTAATTATCAGAAAAATGAGGTTATAGGATGCCATGTATGGTATTTGCTGATATAGGTTGTGTTAGCAGCATGGTTGCGTTGTGAAATGGCTGTGGGTGTCGACCATTTATTGAAGCATACCATTTATGATTTCAGTGAAAAATACGAAAAAAAAGAATGTCCATAGTAAACTCTACTGAGACTGTTCACTGTTAACGGGCATATTAACAAGAAGGAAAAGCTGTTTTATGACCACTGCTGAGTTGTCAGCAGTTTAATTACATTAAAGTTTTCTTCAGAGGCTTTTGTATTGTTTAGCTTGTGAAGAACCTGGAAAAAATAAGGGAATATTTGTGCTTTCGTGGGATGTATTTCTTTTTTAACTCAGTGTATTTTTTTAACAAGATATCTTAACACGGATGACAAATTTTTCACGAATCCCTAGAAATCCGTGGAATTATATGCAAATCAATCGATCCTGGATCCTGTCAGGGGCTTATGGCCCCCAGACCTCCAGCTGATTTTCAGCTGAAGTCACTTTCACCTGCTACATCCCTGTGTAGTGTTTCTGTGTTTCGTGGAGACTGAAGTCAGTCCGTGACACATGTTACTTTAAGAATAGGACTATTGTTTTACCAGTCAGTGTTAATCCTTTCACAAGGCCAGGGTGATGAGTAGTTGAGGCAATGCAGGAATCTGGAGTTGCCTTCTCTTGACATCCCTCACATGACATGAGTTTGATTGTTGATTCATACCACCCAAACTACATTCTTAAGCTTATTAAAATATTAAACTGATAGTCAGTGATGCGCTTAAATAATTTTCAAATTAACATATCTAACTTGTGCTCAGGTAGCAATTTCGCCTCTGTGCTTTGAGTTGCAAGGTTCATTTGAAGGTGAGGGCATGCTGTCCTCTGCTGTGTTCATCAAAGCTGGTATCCCAACAGCTTCAATAAATCTTGTGTTTTCTACTGAGGGAAAAAGATTAGGAATAGGATCACACTGAAGGACAAGTGTTCCTTTGTGTGTTTTTTTCCAAGGTTTCTTATACAAGCTTTGTATCGTAATGGCTTGTTAAGAAACCTGGTAAAATATAAGGGAACGCTTGTGCTTTCATATGATCCCTTGTTTTTCCCCTCAGTGTATTTGGGAATTTGATGTGGTCCTAGCAAGAGGATTGGTGTGTAAGGCGGGCCATGGAACCTGGTCTGTGAAGGTATTTAGACTTAAAACTAATTCTTGTCTGTGTTGAAGTATAGGAATAACGAATATCAGTAACACCTCCATCACCATGTGATGGAGACAGTTTTGCTGACAGAAAATATGTTGTCAGTTATATTTTCCAGAAAGCTCCTGATATATTTCTGTTGAGTTGTTTTTATTAAATATATCTGTTAGGAACATTTGTGAGAGAAGGTGTCATTGGCGAAAATATAGATACTTATAAATCTGTTCATAATTGCGTCAGGGGTGTGGATAGGAAGTATAGACTAACAGAAGATGTGATCATAAAGGGACTTCATTAAGTTGAGTACTTTTTAGGAATACCGTATTTTCTTGTTAGATCTTGGCAATAAGACATTCAACCCACCAAGCTTATATTGCCATGTTTCATTCTGTTTTATTTACCCCATTCATGGCATATTTCTGTGTGCTTTAAATGTACATATATTTCAGTTTTAGTATCATGTTTACAGTCATTTACATCATCATGAATAAACATTTGATTTTGATAAGAGTTCTGTCATTCTTTTTCTCTCCCATGGAATGTGTAAAGCGGAGAAAGCATCTCTGTGTTAACAAGAAGTGAGTGAGTTAAGTTTTACACTCAGTCAGAAATAGTGGAGCTATATGGCGGAAGTCAGCGATATTTTAGCTACATGGCTGAGGTCAGCGATATTTTAGCTATAGGGCGGAGATATGTAAATAATCGGGACTGGACCAGACAATCCAGTGATCAGCAGCATAGGCATCGATCTACGCAACTGGGATACGATGACGTGCGAACTATGAATCTCGGCATCAAGAAAAAAAGAAAAGAAAAGTTGAATTACACGCCCATCTATATCATGTTACGATTCCGTCTCAAGAAATGACGTTACCAGGTGTTCGTGGAAAGTTAGGAATACCCTGTGCCACTGCTGACACTTTACAAACACACAGAAGAGCACGTCAGTTCAGAAAATTAACAATAGAAACACGTGGAATATGTGGCACAAGTCAAAATCGGACAGCTTTAAATTCAGTGTGTAAAACCTTTTTTCTGAAATGCCAACACTGGCTCGTGTTATGTTACATTATACTATACAGGAAGCCTTAGACACGCGTAACACCCGTTATGTAAGATGGAAACTCGAGAGTTAAAGAGTTTAGTTTTACGCCACTCTTAGCAATACGCCAGCAATACGACGTCGGGAACAACAGAAACGAGTTTTACATACTGTACCAATGTGGGGAGTCGAACCCGGGTCTTCGGCGTGACAAGCGAACTCTTTAACCACTAGGCCATCCAAACGTCCCACAATCCCGAGAAGCAGTGACGGAAGAAGCAGTGTGTTAACGACATTTGACGATGGCGCTATATCTAGAAACATATAGTGAAACATCTGAAAACATTACTGTGAGCATCCCCTTACACTTACCTTGTTCAACAGAAGTACTTATAAGAGGGTCAACGGAATTACTGTGAGCATCCCCTCATATTTACTTTGTTCAACAGAAGTACTTATAAGAGGGTCAACGGAATTACTGTGAGCATCCCCTCATATTTACTTTGTTCAACAGAAGTACTTATAAGAGGGTCCACGGAATTACTGTGAGCATCCCCTCATATTTACTTTGTTCAACAGAAGTACTTATAAGAGGGTCCACGGAATTACTGTGAGCATCCCCGCATATTTACTTTGTTCAACAGAAGTACTTATAAGAGGGTCAACGGAATTACTGTGAGCATCCCCTCATATTTACTTTGTTCAACAGAAGTACTTATAAGAGGGTCAACGCAATTACTGTGAGCATCTGCTCATATTTACTTTGTTCAACAGAAGTACTTATAAGAGGGTCAACGGAATTACTGTGAGCATCCACTCATATTTACCTTGTTCAACAGAAGTACTTATAAGAGGGTCAACGGAATTACTGTGAGCATCCCCTCATATTTACTTTGTTCAACAGAGGTACTTATAAGAGGGTCGACGGAATTACTGTGAGCATCCCCTCATATTTACTTTGTTCAACAGAAGTACTTATAAGAGGGTCCACGGAATTACTGTGAGCATCCCCTCATATTTACTTTGTTCAACAGAAGTACTTATAAGAGGGTCGACGGAATTACAAAGTGAAGGCAACTGAACGTAATAACTGCTGAGGATGAATGGCACTTCAAGTACTTATAAGAGGGTCAACGGAATTACTGTGAGCACCCCCTCATATTTACTTTGTTCAACAGAAGTACTTATAAGAGGGTCCACGGAATTACTGTGAGCATCCCCGCATATTTACTTTGTTCAACAGAAGTACTTATAAGAGGGTCAACGGAATTACTGTGAGCATCCCCTCATATTTACTTTGTTCAACAGAAGTACTTATAAGAGGGTCAACGGAATTACTGTGAGCATCCCCTCATATTTACTTTGTTCAACAGAAGTACTTATAAGAGGGTCAACGGAATTACTGTGAGCATCCACTCATATTTACCTTGTTCAACAGAAGTACTTATAAGAGGGTCCACGGAATTACTGTGAGCATCCCCTCATATTTACTTTGTTCAACAGAAGTACTTATAAGAGGGTCCACGGAATTACTGTGAGCATCCCCTCATATTTACTTTGTTCAACAGAAGTACTTATAAGAGGGTCGACGGAATTACAAAGTGAAGGCAACTGAACGTAATAACTGCTGAGGATGAATGGCACTTCAAGTACTTATAAGAGGGTCAACGGAATTACTGTGAGCATCCCCTCATATTTACTTTGTTCAACAGAAGTACTTATAAGAGGGTCCACGGAATTACTGTGAGCATCCCCTCATATTTACTTTGTTCAACAGAAGTACTTATAAGAGGGTCAACGGAATTACTGTGAGCATCCCCGCATATTTACTTTGTTCAACAGAAGTACTTATAAGAGGGTCAACGGAATTACTGTGAGCATCCCCTCATATTTACTTTGTTCAACAGAAGTACTTATAAGAGGGTCCACGGAATTACTGTGAGCATCCCCTCATATTTACTTTGTTCAACAGAAGTACTTATAAGAGGGTCCACGGAATTACTGTGAGCATCCCCTCATATTTACTTTGTTCAACAGAAGTACTTATAAGAGGGTCAACGGAATTACTGTGAGCATCCCCTCATATTTACTTTGTTCAACAGAAGTACTTATAAGAGGGTCAACGGAATTACTGTGAGCATCTGCTCATATTTACTTTGTTCAACAGAAGTACTTATAAGAGGGTCAACGGAATTACTGTGAGCATCCACTCATATTTACCTTGTTCAACAGAAGTACTTATAAGAGGGTCAACGGAATTACTGTGAGCATCCCCGCATATTTACTTTGTTCAACAGAGGTACTTATAAGAGGGTCGACGGAATTACTGTGAGCATCCCCTCATATTTACTTTGTTCAACAGAAGTACTTATAAGAGGGTCCACGGAATTACTGTGAGCATCCCCTCATATTTACTTTGTTCAACAGAAGTATTTATAAGAGGGTCGACGGAATTACAAAGTGAAGGCAACTGAACGTAATAACTGCTGAGGATGAATGGCACTTCCTATACCCCATACATCCACCCTGACATATCTGGTATGTGATGTGTTTGTGTACCACCGTACCCACCGTACTCCAGCGGTCTGTAAATAGTCGTTCCTACACCAGACAATCCTATGATTGACATACGGCGCCAGTAGATCCAGCAATTTCTGAGACAAAGATAGGTTACAGATAATTTAAATGGTTACTCGGTTCCCTAAACGCGACTATTTTGTACTCCTTGGCACAGCAACCCCTGAGGGACGCACATGACCACTAAAAGGATCGAGAAGGACTTGTTTGGTGATTATCGGACCTCGACAACTTGGATCCTTGCTCACAATATCATTCACAGGAAGGTCAGGTCCAAACTTGATAACTTGCAGGTCGCTGTCACAAAGTGTCTTGAAAAGTCTCATGTTGAAAAATGGGGCGTAGCTCTTGACATAATGACAGTCCTTCCAACTCAAATCACGTAAATCCATTTTACTCTGCAAATTCCAATATTAGGCATCAAACTACAGCAGTAAACTATTATCCATATTTCAGTGTCAAAGAGTAGATTTGGCATTTTTTATCTGAGATCGGTTGGTAGTTAAACCGCACTCATCAAAAATCGAGCAAAATGGCGGCTTTATGCCAATATTCCAGTATCGATGTCAAGAGCATCGACCCAACACAAAAGGGATACGGTGACATGTATCAACCAAGTCTGATCACCCGATCCCAGTAGTCGCGCTCATTACGGCAGGTACGGCTTGCTGAAGATCAATTCTAACATGGATCTTCGTGGTTACAGCAAACTATGAAAGGAACACCTGTAACACGTTTACTCTTGCCTTTCTCCGAGGGAAAACTACCCTCAACTCATCTGTGTACGTGGAGAAACTACCCTCAACTCATCCGTGTATGTTTCACCAGCTGAAAGGAACACCTGTAACACGTTTACTCTTGCCTTTTTCTGTGGGGAAACTACGCTCAACTCATCTGTGTGCGTGGAGAAACTACCCTATACTCATCTGTCTCCGTGGAGAAACTACCCTCAACTCAACCGTGTATGTTTCACCAGCTGAAAAAGACAACCAATCAGTATCCGGTACCATTAGAGACCTGTGTTCACTGTTGAATAAACATTGGTTGACACCCAAGGAAAATATTCCAAGGAATGCCCTGTAGGTCAACAATATGTTTCGAAACTGTCAGTTCGAAAAATGTTCTGTTTGTTTGTTATGTTCCAGCAGTCTGTGAATAATCGGGTCAGGACTACACAATTCAGTGATTGATATCATGAACATCGATGTACGCAATGGGGATACGATGACATGTGCCCCAAGTCTACGACAACCCGATCGAGTAAGTCGCCTCTAATGAGAAGCATGGGTTGCTGAAGACCAGTTCTAACACAAATTGTCAGGGTTTGCAAAACTATGCCTTTGCCTGTAAGTTGTCCATCCTATAACCAAAAGTACGTTGGAGATGAATGTCTCTTTAAGTTTTCTCCAGTAACGGACGAAATAGACGTCTTCAAGTACAGTTTACGTATCTTCTACTGATGTTCGCTTCATCTTTGTAAGCCAACGCGCCGAAACTTATACTAGAAGTCATAAGCTCCAGCAAGGGCAAAATGGAGTTGTCATGTATGATCTGATTCTGAATTCTCAAAAGTCTCTATAAACCAGATTCAACCATGACTTCAGTACATACTGGATTGTGATTGGTTAATCAAAGCCATTCAGAGGTATATAATCATGTTATATACCTCTGATTTTCCAACACATTATGTATTTGTTTAAAATTTGAATAACGCAGTTATGGTAGAATGCCGATAAACGTATTGTGTTGGAAAATCAGAGGTATATAAAAAATTATAATAGCTCTAAATTTTGGATTTAATTATCCTCTAATAATCAACTGGCTATTCGAATAAAACAAATATGAGCTTCCTAGTCAAGGATTACTGCGAATGCTAAAAAAATGACTACTGCGGCGTAAAGCAATATTCATTTCTTCCTTCGTTGATATGCACCGATGTGGGTGATATACATTTTTTTATCTTTCCACACTAGGCGACGAATCTGATGTATTTTTAATGTGTTTTTTTTTAGTACAGCACATCACACTCATGCTAAAAACTCTCATTGTAAAGGAGCTATTTAATTTGGAAATATGTGGTGAATGCGTGTTTAAATAACCATTTAAATTTTACGCGTCTCATAACCGATGGTGGCCTTTGTTGGGCCTGTATTGTTTATTTTGAGTTTCGTGTAATGTGTGTGCTGGAGGTAGGACTCACCTTAACATGGGGGGCAGATTTGTCTCCCTCTCGCACAGGTGCCACTGACTGGCATCCTAGATAAGAAACGTTTGTGAGGGAGCGCCAGCAGTATTCCACGTCACGCTGAACACCTCAGATTCGTTGTTATTGGTGACGGTTGTAGTTACTACTACTACTGCTGCTGCTGCTGCTACTACTACTACTACTACTACTACTAGCAGCAGCAGCAGTAGTAATTCTTTTCGAACAATATGAGGACTCCCCAACCCTGCCGTCATCTACATGAATTTCAGAAGGACTATTTCTGGGCTGCAAACGTGACATATGGTCAGCGAAGGCCAATATTTCCTAAATTTCCTAAATCTTGGCAATCATATTTGTGTCCAAAGTCACAGAAAATTCATTGTATGAATAACTTCCTTGGATGTATTTATGAAACAAGGTCAGGTTGGTTGGTTTAGATTCCTTTTACTACGACTAGTGCTTCTACTAAATACTGCTACTGCTACTACTGCTACTGCTGCTAGTGGTCTCCTCTAGTAAGATATTTACAATATATTGTTACGTTTGTTGTGCGAAAGCAAAGCGGACACACTATAATTCATAATTCAAATATATTGATTTCAGCTGAAGCGGTACACATTCAATGACAAAACAAAGTTTAGTGTGCAGAATATAGTGTACACGTTGATACTACGCCTTCAGGGGAACCTGTCGACGTTCAAAATGAAGTACAGTAGCATACACACTTGTTTTGTGTGAAATAGTAAGAGTAAGGATAACCCTTAAGGTTTATATTTTCACTATAATAAACTATGGAAATATTTATTTGTATTTAGATAAAAAAGTGAAATACTGGTCTCATTTTCTTGCTGTGACAAAATGCAGTGAGGACAGACAAATACATATGTGCATCTGTGGGTACGCGCACATGCTAATTCCTTGTTAATCCAGTGTTGTTGTGAAATTTCTCCAAAGATGAATCTTAATACTGACGCCAATATTCACCTGCAATTTTTGTCCCATCAATATAACCTTTACAAAATCTTTCGAAAATCCTTGTGTGGGTGGTCCAACATCATACCGTGTTAATACCGAACTTGGTCTAAATTCTGAACAAAATCATTTTGCATGTTGACAATGAATTTTTTTAACAAAAGTACAGATTTCACCTTTGTACAATGAAAATGTCATTTTACTATTCGATGATCAAAGTGTATGGTGTTCAAAGAAGTTATCTATTCATAACGGAATATTTGATTTCCATCATACATTGTCTGCAAAGACTGATAAGACCTGATAAAAAATCAAATAATAAAAAGGTATCAATTTCTTCTAACAATGAGTAAAAAATCACAAAAGAACTTCGAAAACAAATTCATCGCAAACGAGACAAAGACTCAGCTTGCAGCGATCATTTTGAGCAAATCTGACATTTTCCGATTTCGACACAAGCGCCACGCTTACTTGCAAGAATAAATTATCACGTTACCTGCCAGCCTACCTGTTTAATCAAGTGTATTATATTCTAAACTTTATCATTTAATCTTATCTTTTGATAAAGAAAACATGAAAATAAAGAACACAGCACTTTCGCCGCGTGCCTAGTTCCAGTGTTGTTAAAGCATCATAAATGTTACATGCGAATTATAAACTCCAATACATTAAACTCGTGGCTGGATGAGAAACTTCATTATTATGCTCCTTATCTTTTGAATATCTTTTTTAACAGGTCCTTATGGGTTTCAATATAACACAAGATGCCAATGCACGAGCCGGGCACGTGGTGGGATAAGTTTGGCATAAATTAACACGTAAATTCCTATTAATGTAGCCATTTGGCCGCTGTGATACATACACCTGGGACGATATAGTTGTTAAGCTAAGACGGCCACAGACGATTTATACAAGGATTTGGGCAAAATTTCAACTTAAATCAAAGAAGCTTTATGTGACCGATCGTCGGATAATAATTGTACACTCGTTGACCTTATTGTGGAGTCACTTTCGTCGATAACGTCCGTAAACATTTCATAGGTAATTTGTTGAACATAATGAGGTCCAAATATCAGTATCATAAGACTCCATTAAAGGGGTCATTTAGAATTATGAGGGTCTTTTTATGGGCGTTTTCTAAATTAACGGATTATGCGAAGTTTCGAAAATGTGAAAATTGTGAATATTGGGTGAAGATTTTTGACACGTTTGAAATTGTTTTTGTTTGGAAACTAAGCACAGTAACCGTATTTATGAGTGTTTTGTGTTATAAAATATAACGTGCTGAATACGTTGTAATATATGACCATTCAGGTAAGCCCTGTCAAGTGATATTGCCTCTTATGATGCACATTAATGCGCCGCTTTATGAACCCGTGCAACGTTTTCAATAACCAATAATATCAGATCAATGGCACATTTAATGTTACAGTGAAAAAATACTGAGTTTGAAAATTCAATTTGAAAGTGAAAAAGGTGAACTGAAATAACTCGATCGTATTAAACTATAGACAAACACAAAAATACCGGATCACATAACAATCAACTAGTCGCTTGTATTTTATTAACTGGTCACTGATGTTAATCGCTGTATTGTATGTCTTCACACACGGATCAGTATTTGTATACTACAGATTCTTTGTAAGGGTATGACACTCTCCTCCAGCAGCGTACTAACCCACCTCACCTCTTGTAACAATCAGTGCACGTTAGGGGTTAAGACCAAAAGATATTGGGTTTGAACTAGGACTTACAGCACTATGATTAAGTGGGTGAATGAATTTAATACAGTAACACGGTGGTGAAACGTACGATTTTGTGTTTTGTTCGATTGCTGTTTAACGCCACACTAGGCAACTGTCCAGCTGCATGACGAGGGTCTGTCAATAACAGGGACTGACAGTCCAGTTTTTGACAACAACCCCAGCCTAAGAAAATGGGATACGATGGCATGTGTCAACAACTCAACGAGCCTGATCTGACCACCCGATCCTGTTAGTCGTATCCTTCGACTAGTATGGGTCACTGAAGATCACATCTGACTCATGTTGAAGCCTACAAACACAAGTAATGTTGTAACGTACCTACGCACATACGTACACAAACACACATGCTTTCACGCGCGTGTTAAACAACTTTTAACATCAAATTACCTCTTTGTTAAAAGAAAACTTCATTTCTTTAGAGATCTGCTTTCAGAAATTCTGTCCATGAAACACGAAATTACAAACACTTCCTACTCGATGAGTAAGTGTTATTAACCAACAGAAACACGAAACAGACAGATATTAATTATCTGTGACATCCTAAAGTGTTACATAAAATCATCCACCATAAACTGTTTATTTCAATCAAAAACATCCTTCTAAAAAGGTGTGAGAATAACGTTGAGTCCAAACGATGTACCAATACAAAGGCAGTTGGTGCCGACGGCGCCAAATGGTAGCGCTGTTGTTCAGAATAAGCGACGAGGAACCCATTAAGCACAAGCATCGCAACTTTATGGCTCGTATTTATTATTAGTTTTAATACAGTCTGTTCTCTCGTACGGTAAATTCCGAACTTGTTGTCAGATAATAATACACGTGCATTTGTCCACTTTGGGCTCGTCCGGTATCATTGATCCGAGAGTTCCCGTTTTACAGTCACTTTGATGTTCTGATGATTGTTCTATAACCTTTGTGACATGAGCTGATCAGATATCAGCGGGATGGCCATATGTCCATTTTGTACTGTGTAATTAACTAGGGTGCGACAGGGAGAGATTCTTTGCCCATCTTTATTTATACATTAGTTACCTTTCCCCATTCACATCGGCTGATTAATACATTTGGGGATGGGGTTGGTGTAAATACTTAATATGTTTACAAAGGAACTAACTGAATTATTTTTATCGAGGTGATTGACACAGAGAGCGCTTGTTATAAATAACTTAAACCAGAAAACAGACGGGCATATCTTTGATTTCTACTTGCCCTGTTCGTTGAAAATAGGAGCAGTATACTTATTTGATTAAATAGTTAAATGAATATATGTGTATATTTCGTATTTCCAATGTTTATATGCTCCCACACCCACACCCACACCCACACCCACACCCACACCCACACCCACACCCACACCCACACACATGATTAATACCTTAAATAGGATTTCATATAAATGTGAAAACTGTGTTTAGTAACATAACATATAAAATGTGTGTTTGTAAGTAGATATGTATTTGTTCACTAAATACTTTATAAAACGTGTTCTGGTCGTAACAGCTTATCAAATTATCATTTAAAAACCCCACGTCATAAAATAACTTGTCCGTTTCACGCGTACTAACAGTTCATGTGCCGTGAAGAACACAAATCATGATAGGGTGACAAAATCAGGATGACACCAGGTGTTCGCAGAAAGGTGTCTGAGTAATGTCATCAAGTTACAATACGTGACAACTACCGACGTTCTGTTAGTGTTTGATACAGAGAGACCTTGTCCATTATCATAAGAACCATCTGCTTGAGTCAGACTCTATTGTACGATAAACTAAATTATTAATATCACATGCATATTACCTAGACGTGTTGTGGCCTTTAATATTCAAATACACCAAACGTAACCATTTCCGTTCTATATTACCCTTTCCGGTCAGATTTGCTTTGAAGAAACTCATTGCTTGAGGAAACCTTGCTTGACAGAGGCGACTAACGGGATCAGATGATCAGACTGGTTGACATGGTTGACACATGTCATCGTAACCTAGCTGCGTAGACTGATGCTCGTTCTATCAATCCCTGGATTTCCTGGTCCAGGCTGGGCTATATACAAACATACAGACCATCGTCATTAAGCTTGAATACTGCTGAGGGCGGCTTTAAACAACCGGTCATACGTCATCATTCAAAGTGCGTTATTAGTTTCCGCGATTTTACAAAGAAATTAAATATTTACCATCAGAAATTCGTAAAACACATTTCTCAATCTTGGAAATTTTTTTTAAAAAGTTGAACTATCACGCACGAACGGTAACACAGGCTAACTCTGGCTGTATTTTCTCATGAGATTCCCGCTATGCCAGCTCCTCCTTACCCCCCTCTTCCCCCTTTCCCCTTCCTGCACCTAGAATCAACACACAGGGTGTACAAACTAACATGAACACAGCCAATGTTAATTTCTTAGCTTTGATCAAGGCCCAGTTTACCTTGATTGAAAATTAATTACGACCAGGTGACACGGCCCGACACACGTCTACCTACGAATTAATTATGATTTTATGTAAGTATATCAAGTTTCAATGACTCCAGACAACAAAACAGGTACCTAAATTAATTTCTTTTCAGGATTAAAGTAACTTTAGCTCTTTAAGTCTAAAACTCCTCTCTTGTCCAACGGAGTAGCGCCTACAGTATTAAACTTTCATAACATGATCGGCGTATGTTGACAGATTTCTTGCGATGTTTCAGCTACATTTACACACCATAGGTCATAAAAAATGCGACGTGCTTCATTTCTTTTGCCCTGGGAAAAGGGAGTTTTCGTGATTTGCCCTATTGGAAAGAGATTTCTTGTCTCGAGGTGACTGCTATAACATACCGTTCACGCCAAGTTTCAGACATGTACATGATAACTCATTTCTCCAGAGGTGGTAAATGCACGGAAGTTGAATTTTGCAGTTGAGGTGTGCCAAATCGCAAGCTTAAGCGGTTTCAGAGCATTAACTATTAACGCTGTAGGCCGTACCAGGCAATACTCAGCGAGACACCAAGGGGTGGGTGCAGAGGCAGTTCAGACACGGTCGATATCAGTGTCGATGTTTCTTTTTGTTTAAAAACGTTTTTAGGTCGTTTCTGATAGTGAAACGATTTTAATGTGGTATTAAACCTAAAAACTTGTTGTTTTTTTTTATATTTTGCTTGTGTAGCATCTCATGTATCATTTATAACATACTATTTTATGATATCTTGTGTACAATGTCCTGATGGAACATAGTGCTTGTTCTGGGGTAATGTTCTGTTATGTTCATATATCATTTGTTTTATTTGAACTTGGTTTTGTAACAATGTATGTCCATTATACGTCCATTCTGTGGAATGTCGCTGAAAAATCCCAAACAATAGAGAAATGGGCCCAATTAAGCTGACGCCAGCTCTTTCGCGATTATGGTCACCAGATATCGTTTGGTGTGGTAAAATCTAGAAGTCTAGAAGAGTTTAAGTCGTTCAGTAGTAGTACTATAGCCCAGGCAGTTGTACAGTATACTGACGACAAAAAGTAAAAAAACATTACTGTAAATGTGCACTGACGATAATGTCTGCAAAATTACTATTGGACTTGCAGATCGATATCTGATGTGTCTGTCATGTTTGTCATGATGTTGATTAACCTGCGTATGTTTGCAATTGGTGTTGACCGCCATACTTATGTACCCACTACTTGTCAGCGTCGATTGACTCTACCCATCCAGGGCTTGTCTGCGTCATTTGTCCCTATCCACCCACTACTTGTCAACATCGATTGACTTTACACATCCAGAGCTTGTCTGCGTCAGTTGTCCCTATCCACCCAGTGCTTGTCAACATCGATTGACTTTACACATCCAGAGCTTGTCTGCGTCAGTTGTCCCTATCCACCCACTACTTGTCAACATCGATTGACTTTACACATCCAGAGCTTGTCTGCGTCAGTTGTCCCTATCCACCCAGTGCTTGTCAACATCGATTGACTTTACTCATCCAGAGCTTGTCTGCGTCATTTGTCCCTATCCACCCACTACTTGTCAACATCGATTGACTTTACACATCCAGGGCTTGTCTGCGTCATTTGTCCCTATCCACCCAGTGCTTGTCAACTTCGATTGACTTTACTCATCCAGGGCTTGTCCGCGTCAATTGCCCCTATCCCTCTAGTGCTTATCAACGTCCATTGACTCTACCCATTAAGGACTTGTCCACGTCAATTGTCTCAGGGCTTATCCATGTCGATCGTCCCTATCCACCCAGTGCTCATCAACTTCGATTGACTGTACCCGTCCCAGGTTTGTCAACGTGAATTGTCCTTATCTATTCAGTGTTTGTCAGCGTTCATTGTTCATATCCACGTGGTGCTTATCAACAATTTAATCTACCAATCCAGTGCTTGTCAACGTCAACTGACCTTACCCTCCCAGCGTTTGTCAATGTCGGTTTGCTCTACCCACCCATTACTTGTCCATATCAATAAGCCGTGTTTTTTCGAATATACACCATTTATAGTAAGATACAAATCGGAATTCTTCCATATCACTGCACTTTATTTGTCCTGACATGGCAGCGTAACTGTCGAAACATAAAGAATTGGGTGGTCATACGTTCATATCAGTTCAATCGGATTTTCATTAATTCTTTGAAACAGTATTTGATCCCAACCTCTGTAGATGACAAGACATCTTAAACATGTATATATTCTGTCGGTAATCTCTGGATTCTGTTGAATGTATTGACGGTATCACGTGAAGGGAAACAATAAAACTGCGTTCATACTGAACATAACTAAAAATTGCAATATCTAATCATCACTTTAAATGCTGTGAATATATGCATATACACGTCCATTCGGTGAATACAACGCGTTTATGATCAAACAGATGAGTTCCTATTTCACAGCGTGTCAGTATATTGCAATATCTATAGAATTTTGTGAACATATTGATTGCCCAACCACATTAGACAGTACCCCTATTCAAAATAATATTTTCAATCACATATAAACGGGTCCATGATTTAAATTTAATCGATAGGTACAAGAAACAGATAATAAGGTAAACAGACATGATGCATACTAGTCGTGAAATACAAATCTGAAATACTGGTGGATGTATTTGTTTACTAGTATCCACTTTCATTATTTCTTGTACCTGGCATGTGGTATGACGCATACCACGAAACAGTAACAACGGAAACATACAATTGTACATTCATAATACAACAGATGCATCATGATGTACACGCCTCAGCATCTATAGTGCGGTAGTTTGCTAAATTGACGAAGAAAGCATATGTATTTAAAAAAATACCCATGTAAACTGTTTCAATTGTATTTTATATTCAGGTTTCTAGGCTCTAAATAATTCACGATTGTTTCCAGTGTAGTCTTGTACTGTAATATGTTCATATCTCAAATGGCTATAAATATTACAAGAAAATAGATAAATAAGATTTTAACAGTTTTATCCACACTATCAAATTATTTACATTAGCAATGGCCCGTTTCCAAACTGATAAATACTCTTATGAGTGAGCACAACAAAAATGGACTGGATGATGTGTGTGTGTGTGTGTGTGTGTGTGTGTGTGTGTGTGTGTGTGTGTGTGTGTGTGTGTGTGTGTGTGTGTGCGTGCGTGTGTGTTAGTGTTTATTCCAATTTGTCTTGATCTTCACTAATATATGTGGCTGCTAGACCTTGTGTTTACCCTTTATAAAAGGACAGATTTGGGAAGACATTCCTTTCGTTCAACTGAAAGCTCTAGTATATTGTAAAATAATTATAAATATTATATCCCAGTTGCTTTGATATGGAAACAGAAAATGACAACAGATAGTGAGTGAGTAATTGATTAATTTTAGTTTTACGCCGCATTCAGCAATATTCCAGCTATATGGCGGCGGTCTGTAAATAATCGGGCCTGGACCAGACAATCCAGTGACCAACAACATGATCATCGATCTGGGCAACTGGAAACCGATGACATGTGTCAACCAAGTCAGTGAGCCTGACAACCTGATCCCGTTAGTCGCCTCTTACGACAAGCATAGTCGCCTTGTATGGCAACCAAGGCCTATACTATCCCAGACTTTAACGGGTCTGACATCAGATAACCAGTCTCGATTATGTATAAACAGGTTCCTTTTAGAGCATTAATCGTCAAAAACAAAATAGCAGTGAATGAGTGACAATCAGTGATGACACCAGGTGTTCGTATAAAAGATAAGCATGTCCTGTCCTACCGACGGCATAGAATGTTTATGTGTATGTGACACCTGAATGGATAACACGGCGTTCTGTTCACCCATGGAAGGCACTTTCCATATTTCTATACCGAGCAAACGGTCCATCCTGCAATGAATCGGCTGAACCCGGTGGCGGTGTCATTAGCCTCCAGGCAGGTGAACCGTAGACGTTTATGCGCGAAAAAGGCTCCTAAATCAGTCCCCAGTAAGTTAAATCTGTTGTATCTTTACAAAGCGGATAAACCTCTCATTGGAAGGTGATTCATGGCCCGATCAAGTTGCACGCACGCAAATCTCGCCCCGGCCCCAGTTAATGCGAGATTTTGCGCCAAATCAAACTTTCCAAAGTGACGCGGATTCATTCGCGCAACAGTTACCCCCCTTTGAATAAGATGTAGAAAAGTCCCTTCTGTACAGTTTTGAAAATGAATATAAAGCATTTGCAGATATGAGTTTAGTTACAAGTGAAAACCTTTTGAATTGTTGACTGCCTAGACAATATGCCAGCGTATCTTTTGTTGCAAGTGTTGGTACAGAGATTACACAGACCTCCCTAGGTTTACGTTTCAGCAGGGTGGTCGGACATAAATAGTGTTAAACAGATCTGTGAACATGAACCCAGGTATCAGTGATCTACCCTCAATACAGTGATGAAATATTAATCCCCTAGTTTCAGGGAAGCAGATCCTTGAAATTCAGTGATACGTTTAACAAACCGAAACCGTTACCTTTGAAGTGGTTTGGATGGGGATACGGTGTATAGAGGGGCGGGGTTTGACCTTCGCTGAGGGGTTTAAATGCATTTACAAAAAGCCACGTGGACCGTAAACACTCTACCCGGGTACGATATAGATCACCCAGGGTGGGAAATATACCCCATAACACGCATCCGCGAATTTCGGCATCTTTCAGCTTGTTAAGTGTAATTTTACGGCTGTTTACAGCTTGTGTGAAATAGATTACTTTATTGACAGCTATTGACGGATGCGGGTCTGATGAGATGTTTATGGAGGTTTAATAAATGAGCGTGATGTAATACACCTGTACGAGTGTGAAACCAACGTGTTGTGTTTGTAATTTGCACCCCTGGTTCCGTATAACAGAATAACGCGACGTCAGATTTACATAGCGCGTCACAACTGCGTTAGATCATATCTGTGCTTTAGGCACGTGAGGGTTCATGTAAAAAATGAAGTTTTGCCTACAGTAGAACCCAAAGCTAAATGTATTTACATTAAGAACCGTATGGAATGATTTCACCTTGCGGTACCATTATATTATATTTCATGTCGAGAACTACTCTCGGATATATTTATTGTTTTTATTCCGTACATTTATTCGTGGATCCACATTCTTTCGCAGCGTAGACTGCATTCGGTTCCTATATTAGTGTTGTCTGACCTCGACCATATACCATATACTTCCAGGATCCGCTACTCATTCTTGATCGTTGCTCTGTCATCAACAAAATAGTTGTGTGGGTTTTTGTGACAGCAAAAAAGTGTTAACTCTGCATACAACATGTGTTGCGTTGTGGTATAAGGCGGCGGAACGGGGATTCGAACCCTTGCCAGCACATCCGGCACAGCAAAACGCTGGCACATTTATAAGGCGAGTTGATTCGCCTGGCGCCTTGATCAACCGTCAGTATAACCTGGCAAGTGTTTGAAGGTTTGTTCCCAGAGTGATCATAACCCAGCTGTATATACCATGTAAGATGACGCTCCTTGTATAACTAAAGAGTACAAATGAACCTTTCCGTGGAACTGCAAATAAATACAGTAGCGCTGGCAATAAACGTAATTTTTCACACGGACTTAACACAGATCGGATAAATCCTTTATAAACCTGCCATGAAATGTGTGTGACTTTGTAAGGAAAACACGTTTTCTGGCGAAATAAACACCATTAAGTTTTGTCATTCATTGGCGGAAGATTTTACATCAGTCTGTAAAGTTTTAGATTTGAACATTTTAGCATCAGACATGAGTGACAGTCAGCAGTTTAGTACTCGGATCTCCGTTCTCGGGAATAAGAATTCAGTGAAATAGACACCCTGAAACGAACAAAACGAGCTAAATTCCACGTACACTTGGTGTTAAATCCCATATTATCGCTCTGTTGTCGTATTTTGTTTCGCAATTTTTCCGATTTCAATTTTGAATCAGAGTGTAAAAAAACACGCGGAATAAAAGAGAATCACGCAGAGAAGTATCTTATGTCAGGGCTGCTGTCGAAGTAATTCCATGTTGCTGGAGCTCCCTACAATGCAATAGAAAACATTCATTTATTGCGTCATTCGGAGTAATTGATGAAATCTATCAAATAAACGTATAAATTAAATATGGGACAATGCAACTACATTTACAGTAAAGAGATACAATATAGCGAATTATATAAAAATGGTTATGATATTGCGGATGCCACATTGAATGAAAACCATCCTCTGGAAATATTGCAATATTTTCGCTTCAAAATATCGGGACAGGAATGATCCGCGATAAAATTACAGTGCTGCAATGTTCTTTTTATAAAAGAAAAACACTACGGTTCAAAGTTTGGGGTTTTCAAACTGTTTTTCTTTTTTAATTTATTTTGCAGCTGTAGCGGAAGATGCAGTCCAAACTGGTGTATGCGGACGGAACTGTTCTCAGTGAAATCGCCGTGATTCGTGTTAGAAAACCCATATGGACACATGCGAGATAGAAAGATGCCGATACTGCTCCCCCTCTATTTCCACAACACAACGCCACAGCAAACGCTGTATATACGAATTTGAGGACGACACTCACTTCCCTTTACACTGTCCCCTTTATGACGATATACGTACTTTCTATTTTTAAGAATATTGTCTATAATAGGAAACATGTGCTTCAAAATGTTTCTTCGTAGGAAATTAAATCATGTATAATTTAACCATAATATCTTATCTTAATTGTGTATTTCATCATTTCTGTTACCTATATTTATATTTTATATTGTGCTATGTTTGTAATAAAATGTTACATTTTACCTCTTTTTAGAGCACTAATTTTGTAAAATATAATCTCATAACCCTTTATTATGGCATTTGTACTTTTACCTTATTAATCTTCAAAATGTTATATTTGAACTCTTGTTGTACAAACATTGAGACTGATCACAAGTCCAGTCACATGACTACTAGCAAACGTCACATGACTGTTTGCATTGTATTGTTGTGTTGTGCCCCATACATTTCACAAGTTTTGATATCGCGTCACTATCTACGGGATGAGACCAGGGTACATACAATTTCTGTATAATTTGATAAGAACAAATATTGATATTTAAATTGAAAAGGAGAACCAGTGCGAAGGGAGATTCAGAAGAACATAGACTTGCTTCATTTATGGTTTTAGTGTTGTAGAAAAGGATGAGTGAAGGGAAAACAATGTTCAGAGACTGTGAGACCGACTCAGGCCAGGGTAACCCTGGCTCACGAAGACGTGGCCGCACGGCCAAACACTACCTTATTTGGTTATTCAAATCCAAATGGCCACTACGGTCGACTGGTAATTCGCCACTCATTGTTGATATACAGTGATTTATTGACCCTCTTGAAAACCGAATTTGAGAATGGAACCTGTGTGCTCTTTATTCTAAATGTGAACACAAAATTAATAATTTGAGCCATCGAGAATAATTCTGTTCGGTTACTATCGTTTCACCATGCTTCGCTTCTCCTAGATAAAATGAGTTGTAATTTCAACAAAATCAATCTGTGATTAAATAGAAAGAATAAGTTGAATTATTATATCTCCCTAAGAAATATGACTATTGACTTATTTCGTTTGCAGATTCCAGGTTTTCTATTAATGAATGTCATCACGTGACTTGTAACATGCCGGTTGGGCGGTGTAGAAACTAAAACGGACAGTTAGATAGACAGATAAATATTTGCGGTGACAATATGTACAGTGTTATGAATATACTGTGTGCATTTTGTGAGGTTTGGTCCGCTAAGGTTTGAGATAGACGAGTCTGTTGTAATTGGGTCAGTAAACAAACATACAAACTTCGGCTTTAGAAAATAAAGCAAACGAGAAGCATATTAAAAGCGACCATGGCCAGTGACGGTGTTAATCTGACTTCCCTAAACGGAGTTTACATTTATCAGTATAATTCTGTATTTATTCCTTTCAAGAGTCTGCTTTCACCAAACACAAACCCAGCCATGTGTCGGGTTGTACCAGTCACGTGACCCTCAACACAAGTCCGGTCACATATCTATTTGCTTTGAATAAAAGTCCAGTCACGTGACTGCCTAGACTGAACAAAAGCCCAGTTTCGCGTTTTTTGCATTGAATACAAGACAAATCCAGCACTGAAAGTCCAGTCACAAGACTGTTTGCTCTGAATACAAGCCCAGTGACGTATGTGCTCGGACTGAACACGAGTCATGCCACGTGACTACCCAGACTGAACAAGTCCAGTCATATGATTACAAGCAATAGATAGGTCTCTTTTCACGAAGCAACATTTACTAAGGTTAACTCCCATTCTTTAACACTTCACTACGGTTACCTTAGAGGCTTACGATGACCTTAGTGCTTTGTGAAAGGTGGCCCAGGACTGTATAGTCTATGAACGCCAAGCGGTTTGTCCATTTTTACGAAATGCTGAGCAACGATGTACTAATGATATTCAAGCCTTTAAACGAAAGAGTGTAAATAATGCTCTCTGGAACCGACAATCCAGTGATTTGATATTATGAGCAAATATAAATAACGCTGTCGATTTGGTTCCCTGCAGCACTGGTTGCGAGAGGCTGATACTCAGCCAGATTCCCTTGTGAGCAATCAATCCTCTACACATGTACATGAAGCATAGGCGTTCTGTCCGAAGGCCGGGGCTCCATTTCCTACGACCCCTGAAGGTCCCGGGGTAGAATAAGCCTTCAGCAACCAATCCGTGCCATAAAATGCGACTGTGCTTGTCTTAAGGGGCCACTAACGGGATCGGGTGGTCAGGTTCGCTGACTTGACACATGTCATCGGTTTCCAAATGCGCAGATCGATGCTCATGCTGTTGGTCACTGGATTGTCTGGTCCTCGGTTGTCATCGATTAGATTATCTGGACTCGATTATTTACAGACCGACGCCATATAGCTGGAATATTGCTGAGTGCAGCGTAAAACTAAACTCACCCAGACATTCACTCGATTCCCTACCTGGTAACAGCGTGTGAAGCCCATTTCGGGTTCCCTTGCCATGATATTGTTGGAATATTGCTACACGCGGCGTGAAAGTAAAGTCGTTCACTCTAAGTTGGGTATTTTTAACCTACGGCTAATTTTAGTAGGTTTCCGTTTTTCATGATTCATTCTGCAAGTATAATATTAAGTATTATTTCTACCCCCTATACGCAATATCGCACGGCATGACAACAAGAATAATATAGGCTCGGGACTTTATGAACGAACGGTTCGGCTGCTAGCTAGCATCTGAACTGATGTACATTACGGACAGTAGACGTAATTACCATAGACATATTAATTTAGTGTAACAAATTATTTTCATGGATTTAATTTTTGTAAGATCCAAACAAAACTTTGCGCCTTTGTGAGGAATCATCTTACCTACAATCACCTAATTTCTGCTTATCTGTTCCGGATAAACAAGCGAGCCACGTAGCCGACCTGAGAAATTTTGCGTTAGAGTCGGTCTTCAGCTACCCGTGCTTGTCGTAAGAGGCGATTGGTTGTTCAGGCTTGCTGACTTGGCAGACACGTGTCATCGTATCCCAAGTTCATGATGTTGATCACTGGAATCGGTTCAAAATTATTTACAGACCGCTGCCATGTTGCAAACCATATATACTATGTACACCTCGTTTTCCTACTTCGCAATAGAGTTGGTGACCGCGAAGGCGATGAGACTACATCAAACTCGCGGTGGTCAACGCTATTGAGTGAATGAGATTAGTTTTACACCGCTTTTAGCAATATTTCAGCAATATCACGGCGGGGGACACCAGAAAATGGGCTTCACACATTGTACCCATGTGGGGAATCGAACCCGGGTCTTCGGCGTGACGAACGAACGCTGTAACCACAAGGCTACCCCACCGCCCCTCAACACTATTGCCAGGTAGGAAACCGAGTATATATTTATATGTATACTTAGTCTCCCCCGCCGACGACAGTTCACAAAGTATGCACAGAGTTATAAAAAATACACAACCAATCGCCCAGAAATTTACGAGAGACTAAACACTACAATACTATAAGAGAATAATATAAACGTATCTAAAAAATAGCCAGAGCCTGACCAAAATGCCTTGTTAAAACAACATTGCACTATGGCTAGGCGAGAGACAAAAGTCCATGAATATAATTAGCATTAGCCATCAAAGCGCGAGTCTTTGTTCAAGGGCTATACTCTACATCTACAATGCGACAGCATTTAAAATATGCGTTTGTTATAATTGTAATATTCAAATTCGGTTTAAACACATATATCTATGTCCCTCCAGACATTTATATTTACTTGACTTGCATTTCACAACATGATTATCAGTACATGCAATCATAAGTAACATTAGGCATACAGTATACATTACTATAAACATACAGTATACATTACTATAAACATACATACAGTAAAAATACGTTAGCCCTGCAAGGAGTAAGTGGTAATAAACTTATGTAGTGATTTGATAATATCATGATTTATAGATCTACGTAATTCTAGGGCATCATTTACGTTATGTTATTGAAATAAAATAAACTGTAAATAAACCGTTTCTTATAGAATCATAGTTGAAACATATAAATAGATAGGGGCCTGACAAAATAAACAATTATTTTATCAAGTTAACCGCAGAATCGTTTTCTTTGCTCCGCACCTGCCTTTTTAATAACAGTGCATGAACGTATTTTTATCCACTACTTTGGTATTTCCTTAGCATAAGAAGGGTAGTGTAAATGAATGATAGCCATACTTGAAGGTTCAGCTGCATTGGAAAGATATTTGGAAAATGCGTATTTAAATATAAGACAGCGTTTTTCGGGACATTACAAATTTGCACTTGGGATTTATGTCAGGAAACAGTACTGCTTATCAACTCACATAACCATATGTCGTTACAGCAAATGCTTTAATTTGTTGATGAATGTTTGTATTGCGCAGCCGGAAGTGGTGGCGGTGCTTGAGGAATTATTGAGTTGGAAAATGCACATTTTGTCATTTCCAAAATCGATAATTCCCAGACGAGTGTTTGTGCTTAGACACTGACCTAAGTTTATGTCGAAAACAATTTAATGGTGCATATAGTATTTCAAGCCATTACAAGTTCGAACAACATCTCCCAAAGATGTGTCAGCTTATCATGGCACGACTACACACGGGATGGACGTGTCTCAACTGTTCCAAATGACCAAATGTGTTGAATAAATGCATTATTGACACTTGCTCATCGCTCGCAGTCCAGGGCCATTCATTGCCGACTTACTCTAGACATAGACAAAATAATAGCGGGAGATGGGGCGGTGCCATCTTCCCATTCTCCCACGCTCTAGGTATCTGGATTTAGTCTAACGCCGCAGTTGTGCAAATGTCTGCTTAAAGTGGGATAAATGCCCGAAGTCACGCAGGTCTCACTTCAGTAACCGTTTACCCTTTTGGTTAAACCCATGAATACTGATATGATGTCGATAACTGACCTATTCTAGAAACCGTGATTCGAACCTACGATCATCGGTTCCTGTCTTACAATAAGGCAACTAGGTACAAACGAATTACATCGCCTCACTCTACGACGCTAGCCATATGTACCCTGGCACAAGAAGAATCAAACAAGAAGAGAACAAAACGCAATGTTAGTTTTCAATATTTTAGTCGTAAAATATCAATAACTTGGCAAGAAAAACAATTCTTGCACTCGCCATTTGGGGCCTAGGGCTCCTAAGAAATGACGTTACAAGATCATGGTGCTTGGAATCATAACAACCAAATGTGAGTCACATATAAATATGCATATAATACAGTCATTAATCTATGTTCATGTCGCCATACTGAATAAATAAACGTCTTCGTCGCCCAGACGTGGATTTGGGGTTGACTATTTTTTTCCGTAGTCGTTTCAGCAACAGATATTAAGGTCTATTTTCGTGAACACCATTGTACACAACGTTCCACACACAACACAGACTTCCGGTTGAGCAAATGAGACCTGACCAACTGAAACTGCCGATCTGATCATGTGACAATGACGTCATATCCGTTTTGTCAAATATGTACAGAGCACCTCGGCAGCCAGTGACGTCACTGCTAGATATGTACAATATTCGCTGCAGTGTTGCGGTTGTCCTGACGTGACACCCCCGCGTCCCCGAACCCCGAAGCTGTACGGGGCAAGCACTTGTAGTCGGGCCAGGCCCTGGGTTAATGTTCACACCTCGCGTGTGTAGGTTCACGCCATGGGGCCCGTGAAATTCATGTTCATCATATGCATGTTGGGTGTTAGGTGAGTTGCGTACGGTTGAGCTGATTGCATGTACGTGCAGGATGATAGTGAGGGGTGGTGTTGAGGTGGAGTCGTACGGATACCGTACCCATGAGATGCCGTATTCAGGCCGCTTGTCTGACGTATCGCACAGTCGCTGGTTTGTCCCGACAAACGACACGCCTGCATTTGACTGTTAACGGGATGAAGGCTCAAACTCATGCTGCTTGAGACGGGTTGGAGGAGAGCGGAGCTTGTTGAAACAGGAAGAAAGCTACTACTTGGTACCCTGCTGACGGCGGGATGGTGTGGGTAGTAGACCTGATCGCCTCCCATGCATGACTGGTTAAATGACTTCACGGAGCCGAACTGGCACTGGTTGGGCGAGGGGGTGGAGCTGTTAGACCCACGGGATTTGTCCAGATCCGGGGAAATGGCTGTCGATTTCAAGATCTGACATGGGGGTAGTTCTGTACCGGAAGCATCACTGGGGTTTTCGTCGGATGTGTCGGAAACTGGGTCACTGTCTTCATCTTTTGGAGCGTGTGACGTCACTGCATTGTGAGGTTCCGTCTTCAATTTCATGCCGATATCATCTTCGTCCGTTTTGAGCTTTTTCATTGCTGTTAATTCCACTGTAACGAAAATTCAAACACAATAAATACTTTGAAATCCAATATCTTCCACACTCAGCGAATATTAGGTTAATTAAATGAATCCGACAGCTCCTCATACAATATAAATCACCCGCTTTGAGAAATGCATCGAGCGCCGTTTGATCTATTTATCCGAGAAGCCACCTATCAATTGTTTACTTAACACACTGCTATGGACAATGCTCGGGGCACCTGTCAAATCAAGAAATCGACAACAGCCCCAACGTTCCATCTGTCACGGCTGCCAATCAAACTCTATGATACATACAAGTCAGAAACTTGCTCACATCCGAATCGTTGCTCTACAAGCAGCAGAACACAGGGGAAAACATTCGTCCTCTTTATGCGTTCATGAAGCTCTATTGTTAATCAATGCCTTAATGGATTACTTACTGACTGCTGTCGACGAATACTGTGACATATTGCGCGTGTCAGTTGTTCTGATTACAAATGTCATTCGTTACTCAACACCCATTCCGGTCGATTTGTGGCCAAATGTCTTTGTTAACAAAAATATTATCCTACATGAATGTACAAACAATTACGCAAACAAAACCCTTCAAAGTTGTTCGTCCATTGTCAGTCAGGTGACTGACAGGTGGCGCGCTTTTCATGGCGACGACAGGTAGCCAAATCCCAATTACTGATAACATACCCGATAAAACACACCACTAGAGTTACAAATGAGATTACGAATACCCGACAGGTTGTTCAAAAGAAAGTGCTACAATGACGTCACGTGACGTAACATGCGCAGTAAGAGGCGAGGATAATCGCCATCCCCTTTAACCACATGCCGTAAACGGGCGCGTGCCAAATGCGCCCACAAGCCGAGATGTCGTAACAATCTTTAGTAATAAGTCAGTTATTATCAACATATTTGTTTCGGTATTTCTTTAGTCACATTTTCATTTGATCTGTTAACTGCGAACAAATATTGCTTTCGGTAGAGATTTTGTGAGGAAAATGACAGACTGTGGAAGAAATGTTTTTGCAATTAATTCCTAATAAGTTTACAAAACATTTTGTCATAATTACCGGAACAGATTACGCTTGACAACAAAACTAACACCATCCGTTTTAGTCAAGTCATTTTGTTTTTTATATATTGTCAAGAACTACAAGCAAATCTCACTGAAGGCAAGTTTTTTCCGAAATTCAGTTCCATGTTCTCACGTCTCTGACGTTTACGTGAGAGAAAGTGTCGGCTAGTTTTTCACCCCCAACACCACCGAACAAAAACAATCTGATTTCGGTTTAAGAGAACGGTTCCCCTTCAACTCAAACTGGAATGGTTAACCATAAATCGGTAAGGTGCTTATTTGAGTTGCCACTTAAACCAGATTGGGGTTTCGGAGTACATTAATCGTTATTCTGGAACAGATGAGAACGGTTTTCCGAGTACATCGACGCCATTTCTCGGCCCAGGTGTAAGCTGACGAGTTTCGGAAGATGATTGAATTAGTCGAGAGTATAGGTGCGAAAATTTGCCGCGATATTTCAGTGTCGTCTCGCTGATGCAATTAGAGAGTCTCATCAATATTGCAAGACCTTGCAACTAATCACATAACAAAGATGCCGAATTCTCACTCCGGCCCAGTCCTGGGCATTCTGGCCACGAAAGTGACAAACTTAAATTCACGTGGGGTGTAAAAGCGTGCATTTTCACAGCCATGGCAGATAGTCAATCCGGCGACTAGCTCGCACACGTGTTAGAAAATGCGGCAACTGAGAGGATTTGCCGAAAAACATTGACAGGAAGCCCGGGCAGGCAGATGTGTAATTCAATTGCAAAGTCATGAAAGAACGCCAGGAGGAAAAAATCTGGACGCTGGCTGAAGTATTTACCTTTATCATGATCCGACGAACCATCCTCACTTGCCGGTCTTTTAATGCTAAGGCGGTGATCACTGGAAGAGAAGACACAACGTGTGAATGGGTATTGGGAGGGGGAGCGGGGCCAAAATTGGGGATTCTGAGAGTGGGATTCTGGCCACGAGGGAAATCAGACAATATGTCAGCGCCTAGCGCCTTCTGGAAAAGATTTGTCACCTTCCCGTGTTCCATGGGCGAACAGCCGGAATCGTTTTGACCATCATCAATATATTCGCGAAATAGGCCTTATTGAGTAAGATGAATATGTTCATTTTGAATCAACCCGGCACACCTCAAACACGTCTTGGTCAGTACACGCGACGTTTAGATCAACTCGTCGCGCAACCAACCCGCCAATTCTTTAACACCTAGCTCCCTTGATGACATTTTTCTATGCCGTCCATCGGTGAAATCAGTCTAACTGTCACGACTTAGCGCTACCACCTCTACAGATTTGCCACCATTTTCTCGCACTTTCTGTAGACAAAGCATTTTATTTTTTTCCCTCTGTGTAGGAATATATATTGATCGGCGCCGAGCGCTCTGGCTCAGACACTACTGGTCTATGACTTGTCACGTTTAGTCTAGCTGTCTTACGCCTATTTTCCATGGTCACAAAGATTTATGAGAAACGTTCTAGCCATGGCGTGACAACGTCGGCACCAGCGGCAACGTTGGCGAAGCTACGTTAACAACCAAACATCAAAGAGCGTTGAAACATTTAAATGCGACTGGAACCACTATAGATTATAGGGCTGATTATTGCTCCCGAAAATATTACCAGTAATTCCTACTAAGAAAAATACTTGGTTTTCCTTTTTCAGAATTTATATTTAACTTACCGTCTTCCCATTCCGTTGTCACGGAATCCTTTGGCAAAAGGGTTGTTATCAATCTTGAGTTGGGTTATCTGTAAACAATGTAACAATAGATAAATAACGAAAACTTTATACCCAACAGGACACAATATTTGATAATGAGTCTATAATCCGATTTCGATAGTGTGTGTGCTGCACGTGCTCGATTGCTCTCTTTAACGATGTCGCGCGACCAAAAACTACGGCGCGTGCGCAAACAGCACCTGCACGTGAGGCTAAATACCGCGCCCGGTGCCTAACACGTGCGATTCCCTATCGACTCCTATCAGCTGTGGTGTAAATTCCGTTAGTAAACAGAACTGAACATTTACTGTACATTTACTGCAACTTTTAAAAATGATATTTCACATTACATAATGCTTTTAATGACGACATCTGCCCTCGGGTACTTTTAACCGTATCACTGGACTCAAATCAATCGCTTTAGGCTCTTTTACGACAAACCATTAACCCTTCCTTCATGTTAATGTTAGTTGACACGAAAATCGTATGTCTGAATACTGTTACTCGTTGCAATAAGTGCCACGAGCCACGCCAAATTCGTCAGTTCTCTCACGGCCAGTTCCATCTGACCAAACCAAGGTGTTAGGAAACTGGTTCGATGTAAATGGCGGACTACTTCAAACGGTCCACGGAATGAGCCTGTACTCGTCGATGAAATATTCATTTTGTCGGCTTTTGAAGCCGATCGAATGCTTCTGTAAGATTACGTAGGCAGTTACACAGAGAGGCCGTATTAACCATTACTGGAAGCGCGTCACGAAAGTGCAGCCATTATTCAGTTAAGACATGAAACGGAAGAGACCGTCCCTAGGGAAACGCGTTAGACCACTTGTTCGTATAGTAAATTGACCTATCACTAACCGAGTTTTGAATTACGCATCTAGAATGGTAAGACAAGCATGACAACACTTGGGTCTCGGACTAAACATCTATTTCAATACTTTTTGTGTGTATCAGTGATCTTCATAGGCTATGACACTCTCCCCGTCTGAAAATATGGTACGCACCTGTTCATTCTGGTAAGCCGTCACTGCGATGAAACATGTTTCGTCAAAAGCATATGTGTTGAATGTATTCCATCTCATTGTGAAGATGTCGTTCGCCTGCACCACGTGGATTCTTGGTTGGTACTTGTGCATGGAGTTGAGAATAATCTGAAATTTAAAAAAACACGAATTCAAAATAAAATTTAAAAACTGTGAATAAAATTGAAAATACTTTTTAATGAAAGGCTGATTTTTGCACACAAGGCAAAAACTTCCTCATTAGTCAGAGCATTGCAAAATGTTTAATTAATGATGTAGAAGATAATATTCAGATGCCGTGTCCGTGCTAAATTCCTTGTTTCGGGTTTTAGTGGCATCTCGTTATTCAACGCTCCACAGCAAAACAAAACCGCTTATTAATTAACACGTCACCTGGAAATGTTGGATAAAATCTCTATAGGTTTATTTAAGCGTAATTTCTGGCACGAACCGGGGGATAACGGCTTAAGAAGATAAATATTTGATGGAGTTTTCGTTATTTTTTCCATACCACCAGCTGAGATTGTGAATGATGACATCATATCATTAGTAAAATCCGACAGGTATAATTAATTATGTCTTACGGTTGCCTTTCTTGTTTCTGTTCGAAATGCGATAACATTTCAATTTCATGTTTCAAAACGTGAACAATCCACTCATGGTAAATGCATATTCATCAAATGCATTCGGCATCATCATTCAGACATGCGCAGAAGGCGTGCATGTTTAATTAGTTTCAAGCGCCTTAAGACATTTTTCTGAGCTTCATTTAAACTCCCGTGCTTCCATTTCAGTTACGTCGAAAAACAGATCATCCTTAATTACACGATCCCTAAATTGTTTAATTGAAATTGAGTCCGCCTCGTGGGCCAAATGACGGCCATTTTAGTTTTTCTTTTCTCTTTCCTTCATCCCAAGCCTTCCTTAAATAACCTTCGACCTCGCGGGCTCCCTGAAGGTGCCCCATGGGAGAATATCAATTTCACTTGGCGTCTGTACAGTGATAGTGCTCCTATGCCTCATTACAAAGGCAAAACATCGAACGACTTCAGCGCGCTGGGGACGTAAGGACGCCCGTCCAAATACTCTCATAATGAATTATAGCACAAAAGAAGAACCGAGCCATCATTTTCGCTTTTCTTGTAAAGGCAGGAGTTCATTAAGAACTAGGGAATAATGACGTGGCTAAGTAGGCCCCTTTAAAGCTAATGATTGTTTAGTGGTTGCAAATCTTCATTCAATAAACCACTGACCAGTGCTAAATATCAGAGACTTGGAGGCAACATTAAGCATTAGGGTGTCCGTTTGCGCTATAGTCTAGCGTTTTCTGTTAAGAAAAAAATATATTTTGTGAAAAAAAATATCGATTGTGTGTAGAAAACTTGAACTGTTGGCCATTTTGTCAAGTCTAAATCTTGATGCCAAACCCATCTCGACTGGGACATTTTTCATGTATGGTCTCTTGAGAAAAACGTGCATACGAACCCTACATATCTTCATTAGAAACAGTGAAGCAAATCACTCTGTTCAGTCCTGTTTTGACTACTCCGAGCGACAAGAGGGAAGATTTCGTGCAAAATCTAGGAATTCTCGTTTGTGCTGTACCATATTGGGATTTACTGCACGAGATCTGGTAATTATTTGAGCGCTATTTCTTACGATCATGAACGTGATTTTTCACACAATGAGTTTCAGGATTCGACGCTCTTGGTTAAGGATAGGCCCTACGGGACGATGGTTGGCAGAATGGCGAATAAGGACTACCAGCATATCCGATTTCTCCACGCAAGAAGCTCGAAAATTGACTGTAGGGCGGAATAAATATTTAACACCATTTCTTTAGATTCTTTGGACGCGGCATCTGCTGTGGTATATACCCTTTACGTAAACTCACAGTTTTAAACCACTTACGTGTCCATTTTGGTCAAGGTTGTTGTTGGTGAGTTTAAGCTTGTGGAACGTGACCGGCTGTTTGGTCCAATGAGAACCGGAAGCTGGTGAGTCGGGATGAATGTAGAGTCTTCCGGGCATGTGCGGTTCAGCTTTTCCGGTTACTACCCATTCCGAATTATGGTACTTGTAGCGACAATCGTCAACCGGTACGATGTCCACAAGCAAGATGTACTTTGCGTGAAGGTCAAGACCTTCAAGGGTCACTTTGATGGTTGGAAACATACGCCTAAAAAAAAGAAAACATTTGAAAATTATTTTTCGGTTTTTCACGTTATGAGGCGATCATTTGTTGTAATTTTAATAGCTGAGCGCACACAAGGGGAGAGACACATGTTCTACGCAATAAAGTACAAAATGTTGTTCATTTGTTACACATTTGCGGTACACACTATGATGAATGAGTCCTTCCAGAAGCGCGCTTTATTACAACCAGACAATAAATATCTCTATCAATGCGCACAGTGAATTATATTAAAACTGCTTTTTGATAAACATGCTATAATGCAGATAGTAACTTCACATGTTAATGGTTCGTCGAACGTTTTGAAATGGTGAGTGTTGTATCGCGGAATCTCCTATATTGTGATGCATATCGCGACTTATTCGTTAATCAGAACAAAATCAGTGTAACAAACACCACAGGGGTAGTGAAATACCTCATAGTTTAAGCGTATTTTCCTAAATCCGGAAGATGCATATAAGCTGTTATGTGTGAACCACATTTGATATTTTCTATACTATAATTCATTGCTGTTGGATTTAGATTGATGAAGATAAGTCAGAATAATGGCACACGCAGTTTTATTTTAATAAGACATGACTATTTATATGACGCTATATTGTTTGTATCAGTTGTGACAGGTGTTCATTTTTTCATTCTTTTGAAATGAGTAAATACAGGATAAATATGACGTATTCCGCACCCGGAAGTTACAAGGGTCAGGCTAAACCGAAACGTGGTAACATGTTTTAATTCGAACTGTCAACACCCTGTATCCTGGTGTTAAAAAAAATAATTTTTTTGATAATGGTGAATCTGTCTCTTTATCTAGCAAATCCGGGTAGAGAATGTGTAGAGTATATCCCGCTCTATACAAATGAACCTGTCACACTAGCTTGGAGCATAAACACCTGCCGAGGAAACATATGTCTGTGTGTACATTTCGTCGATATGTTTATCAAATTCTACAGGCAACAAAACACCTGCCACACCGTCTAACCATTAAGACGCGAACCGGATTTCCAACAGGTCACACTGTACATGTACACATATTTTAAGCATTGCATGTGTTATTTTTTAACCCAGTAAATACCAAAGACTCCACCTGATGAAGAAGTAAGAACATACTCCGAAACGTCGTGACACAATACAGAAGTTGTCATCCATAAAAAAAAACTCTTGTCTTTATGTGTATCACTTCTAAATACCCTTCAATGACTCCAAAAGATTTCCTCTTTCTTAAAAAATGCCCTCTTCCGAAAATAGCAAATGTTCCTGTACGTATTTCAAACCAGGGTCAATTTCCGACTTGATATTTTGTTCCACGGCATATAATCACTATATATGTAACAATATGCATACAGCTAAATAAAATATTATTCAGAAGATTTCGTGCAGGCATTGTTCCGTATGAATAGGTATTTATTTTTAAAAATTAATAAATAAAGTTTCTGTTGTGGTAAGTTGGTTACAAGTTGCCATACGTTCAAATGAGGTAGCTTCAAACCGCAGGATGATTATACTCTACTCCAAGCCATTCTAACCACATTTGACAAGCGGGGCATTGGACAACTAGATTAGAAAAACCTAATTTATCATATTAAAATTTATGTTAATATGTAAAAGCATTCTGTTGTTTCCATCTGTCGTCAAATGAAATTCTTTCAAGGCAAAAAAACATTAAATGGAAAGTAATAAAAGACCAACACTTTTTAACCCAGGAGAATGGGTCGTTAAAGTGATTACCGATCGCACATGTATTTTCTCTATACCCACGTGCTATCAAACAGAAATCCCCAAAGTGAGACAGCATATTAGTAACTAAGTACAAGACATGCAATAAATCTGCGGTAGGTTCTGCTATTTTTGCTATAGTTTGATAAAAATTACTTTTAGAAATCGTGATATCTGATTGTAACAGACGAATGCATAGCCATGGACACGCGCCATGGCACGTGCCCGTGTTAACAATGCGCACGCGCGGCAGTCTCCAGCGCGTGCGGTGTCCCTGGGAACAGTAGGGGGCCGAACAGAATCCAACAAACTGTGTTAACACTTGATGCGGAACGTTAACTGACAGTCAGGATATATGTGGATACTAACTCAAGTCTGACATAATATTTAATTCGTATTTGATTGTATAGACTGAACCAAAATGAAAAGAAAAACTTGCACTGTCGACAGACACATGTGCGAAAGTGAAAACATTTATATCAAAGATACTACGTTAATGAGTATGTTTCAGCATTTCAAGTGTTCAAAATGTGTACGAGTCATCATGAAACAGGGGGTACGCTTTAAAACTAAAGTCTTAGTGCACAGAATACTGTGTCCTAATGTATACAAACAAGAAGTGGGTTTGTGGATGATCTACGCCATAAACTATATCCCTATATCCGCGGTCTTCAAACAACGTGTTCGACATTAGAAAATACTTTTTCAGCCCTTACCTGCCGGTCTTCGTGATGATCATCTCGGTGCCAATGTTGTGGAACTTGCTCCACAAGTCTCTGTTGTCCAGACTGATCTTAATGTTTTTGTCCATGGAATCGCTCTGCCCCACCCCCGAGGTAAGCATGCGTTTAGGGTCGGGCGTCGAGAGGTGAGGGTAAGCTCCGAACTGCTGACTTTGGCCTACTAATGAAAAAAATCAGTTAATCGTGATACGGACAGTTAAGAACCCCACAAATTATAGATTGTAACAAATGTACATGTGTATTTGCAATTATTTTGATACAGGGAGGTTGCAGTTTGAAATATTATCAACTTCTTTGCTGGAATACCAGCTTCTAAATGCTACTGAAGTAAATAATACGAATTAATGCAGGACAATATAATGTTTTGTTTTCGGTCCCTCCTTCGCTGGAAATTGCATTTTGATTAGGATTAAGCATGAATGTACTTGTTTTTGTTTTTATCACATCGGAAGGAAGAAATATAACCAAATCTTACAGTGCGGGAGGTGTTTTAGTAATATAACAAATCTATCAAAATTATTTTGACGATACATTCAAATGAGTTTCAATTGCTCGTCATGTCAAAACAATGTCAACGTATGGCGGATGTGTACAACCGTGTGTGATTCAATTTAAGCATTATGAAAGACGTAGTAAAATTTTAAAATGTTAAATTTTGATACGTCTCTCCCTGGAATTGAGTCAGCGGCGAATGTCGGTTTCGCGTTTTGGGTAGCATTTAAAAAGATACGATTTTACACGTGAACACTTTCACAGCCTGTTTTCTCAAACGTGTAATTTCAATGTAGCAACATCGCGCTAACACAAACTACGTCCAGATTGAAAATAACGGCATCGGAATATAATAACGACCTGTTCTTTGTGTATTATTTATCAACCAAATATAATTCGGTATTGGCAGGGTTTGCCGCATCCATTTCATATATAAATCATGTATGAGTGCTCATTTCAGGAGAAAATTGAAATTGACAACACTTTGGGGTTGGTAATGGGCATGTATCAGCAAGATATACCACATGTCCCTTGAAATACTTGTGAATATTGAAAATGTAGTCAAATAAACACACTACATATTATTCCGGGCAAAATAACATTGCATGCAACCGAGTTTTAATAATTGACCGTTTTGTGTGATAAATAGCTGGTGTATGTATACCTTTCAAATGCTCTCAGAAATAACTGCGAACCTTTGTAAACGAAATAACAAAGGATTATACTATTCGGAACCTTTACATAGAGACGTTATTAAATTTATACGTTATGCAAATTGTAACTGAAAACGGTTACTTCCAAATGTGAGTTATAAGCTTTGTATAATCATGTTGAAAATGGAAATATTATATTTATAAACTGTTGGTGTGGTATTGTGATTACGTCACTGACCTGCCATAAGAGAATCGTGGGCCGGGTGCATAGGGAAACCGAAGAAGGAGGCCTGGGGGGCTGGCATCAACCCGTGGGACAGGGGAAAAGCACGAGCTCGTTGCGAAATCAAATCGTCCTCGTACATGTTTGCTGAGGAAGTTGGGTACTTCTGAAATAAAACAAAACATTTTCATTAAATTATTAAATTACAAATATTTAACACAACTGAAAAAGGGAAACGACAATATCACGAACCATTTTAGACTGAGTCTGAGCTAGGTTGTCAATTCGGACCGTTCGTCTCGGGGTTTGTGCTCTTTATGATACCAAGACCAGCAGTCACCTGTTTTATTGGAGCGGGTGTCTCAGCAGGGCGTCTTATCCGAGTGTCTGACGCTTGGTTCGTTTGTTTGCTAATCTAACGTTTAGAACTACTCAACTCGAGCAGTAAACTTACGGTACGGGCTTGATACAGCCTCGCTTGCTGTTAAATTGACAATCACTTTCAGGAGTACTCATCGAATTTGTTTGTTGTGATAGTTAAGTATCCGGAGATCTGGATATTTTTGAAAACACACGCTACGTAATTCAATTTCAGGGTTTACTTAAAAATGAAAACAGACGGATAATTTGACTTGATGCGACCTCCACCCTTCTCCATATTTTGGGACTTGACAAAAGACAGTGGGGATCATATTATTTTTAAAAACTCAACAATTGTCTAACTCCGTAAACCGTAAAGAAGTGTGATCATAACAAGGGAGAAATTCTGACAATATTTTATCTGACTGAATAAAAAAATAACTACTTTACTGGTACACCTGTTCATTGTTTACAGCTAGTATTGATCAGGAATTATCAGAACTGACTAAAGTAAGAACACTTTGATCTATGCCGTCACTGATTACGGCACCCGTTTCATATGTCAATCAAACTCGGTCTGAACACAAATTGACCAATTACATAACAGAATAAGCACAGGTGAGTTGTGTCCCTTGTTGTTGAAGCAGGTGACTGGGGATGAGGGGCGGTCTTAATTATATTCTTTAAAGGACAACAGTCAGTTTAAAAAAACTAAAAATTTGTTTTGAGACAAATATAACAGAGTAATGTATATTTTCATTTTAATTCTCATTAAAAAACATTCTTTAAAAAAATGTAAACAACATATTGATTGACTTGTAGTCCTACGCAAATAATGACGGAATTGACGCATGTTGTTTGCAGAATGTTTCAGTAAACTGTTCCCACACCTAGTTGGCAAAATATTGTAAACAATCGGTTTCTTCATATTTACATTTACATCATCTACGCATAGCAATTACAAAACTAATAAACGTATATTTCCGAAAATACTCACGCAAGGGTTGTGAGGAAGCTGACACAAAAGATCCATGTTTGTTGTGGAATATATGTCAATGTCAGGCTCAGGTAAAAATCCAGACTCCTCAAAAGCCGTAGCGAATGTTTAGTACCACGGTAGACAAGTGCTTATAGTTGAAGCGACAAGCAAATTCTACCGTCAATCCCCACAGCCTCCCATTTTGTTAGCATGCTAGATTTAAGCTCCGCCCCCAATATCATTATGTCGGCAGCTCGCGTTAATATGGCCACGCCCCTTCACGACAGATAGGCGCCGGGCTTTCAGAGGCGAAATTGTTAAAACAACTCGAACAAGCAATGCCATCTCTTCGTAAATACTGTCGTCAGAAACAACGGGAGACTTGATTCACAAATCGCCATTCTTTTGTTCTATGTCGCAATTGTTACAACCCTTGAATAGGGTCGGGCTTCCGTAACGGTCACCCCGCGAACGCATCAGCAAGGCGACTCAAGGGTTAATTAGCCAAGAAGAGGTGAAAATATTTTCCCAATCAGTCGTAGAGACAGGTGCCCATTGACAAAGTGTCGAGATACGTTCCTGCTTATGGGTTCCAGTCAACGGACTTAAGTTCATTAGATATGGAGACTTCATTTTCCTAGTCAACAAAATCAGAGATTTGAAAAGATTGTTGTCGTTTCTTCTAACGCCAGACGACTGGACATGTAAATATATCAACGTCGTGTTCATGTTTAAAGTGACACTTCACACCCAAACCATTGTCTCTGCAGAGTGTGGCATGTGTTTCGTTCAAATGAAACAAATATTTTAGCGAACCTATCTCTGACAATACCTGATCTTTAATCGACATGTATTTCGGAGTTTCATGTGTGCGCGCAAACGTACAAATTTACATCATTTATTTAGAAACAATGTTGAAATTGTAGTTAAAAATCCAGCATGCAGTACAATAAACGTTTTAATATCGTAGTTTATACGAGATTTAACGGTATATTTTCTTTTATATCCTTCTGTTCAATATCTCCATTTCACTGTTTACATAATCCTATAAATTTCATGTTGCAGCATTTTGATTTCTATGTAAGTGACATAACTCAAAAATTTCGAAGATAATTCAAAGGGTAAAAGAAATTAACACTAATCATTTATGCAGTCACAACTAACGTTTCAAATTATTCTCATCGCTTGAAAAATTCTTTCACATCTGACGAAAGAATGAGAGGAAATCCCTCAGCCTGTGAAAAATAAAACGCTTCCTCGAATAACCTTGTGTCCCAACTCATGCTACTAAAGACTAACGTTGGAGCGCTACAATCGGAATGAATCAGGACGTATATCACATTCTCCGAGCACTTTATAGAGTTGCTAGACGTTTACGTTTGTGTTTCCTATTTTACATACGGGTGTTTGCTTCAGTACGTCGGATTGGAAAGGGGAGAGACAAGAATTCGTACCGTACAACAAACATATTAGATTTCCCAGCGATGTTGTAAAATTTAACGTTTTCTCCGTGGGTGGCATATTATTGGACAAACTCCGTACATGCAATGTTGAGAGTTTTATATTGTGTACCATTCGCACGGGCAATGTATGGTGTAATTTGTAATAATTTTCGTTAGTTATAAAGTGTATCTGTATTGAATAATTCAGTATTCAAACATGAATCAACCAGCCTCAAATTGGGTAACGCAACATTAACTCTTTCTTATTTTTAAAAATTCAAACACAAAAAGTATAAGCGTTGTGTATTTTATATACTTAAAAACTACGTCTACACAACTACCCACTAAATGCCACAGTTTAATCGGCAGAAATTCTGCCACCAAAAATTGAAGTAAGAACGGAAGGTTGATAATAAACAAGGAACCAAGGATGTTGATTAACATTCTTCCACAACATCTGAAATTTCTTGAAACCTGTCAGATACTACGTGACATATAATACAATATAACCACAAAACTCGTCAATGTTTCAGAAAATTGCTTCCTTAAATTCAAGCCATAAACATGATAGATCTGTTTTTTCTGCTCTAGTAAAAAATCCAACATGAATCTATCCAAAATTCATTCAAACCAAATTCTGAATTGAAAACAGTCCTTAAAACGACACCTTGCTAGTGACCAAACCCTTCTGTAGCAGTATGATATAGCTGGGTAGGGGTATATGACCCGTTTATTGCTCATCCGTATTTTGCGATTTGTTATGAATACATAATGTACACAAGAGACCCCTCGTTCATTATCAGGCCAACATTGTATCTTATCCCATCGATTTGTCATTACCTATGGGTGCTATGGCTCGACCTACAGCATATTCACAAATACCGTCCGTGCTGAGTGCTACATTCGTCTCGGATAGCTTATGAAACTATAACCAGAGGAATCACCTAGCCAGTAATTACGTGCTGTGCCACGCTATAGGACGATCGCTCGGAATGTTCACGACACAGCTGAATACAAATAGTTCTTATATATGTTTTATTATTACATTGTTTTACTTAACCATATTCTGATTTTAATGCGCAAAGTGTCTCGTAGGCCTATAGGGGATGTTACTTTTACCACGTTTTTTCGTATTTGCAATTATTTTAATTGCAACATTGAGCACTATGACAAAATAACTTCCTCCTTCTTCTGATTTCTATATTATTCTTTTAATGGTTCGACTATATTAAACATTTAATATTTAGTTTCAAGTATACATACGTATGATAAAATGCATTTTGTTGTTGTTGTTCTTGTGTCATTGTGTTGATGTATGATTTCTTCTTTAGCACATAGAAATAGTTATTATACCTACCAACCTAACCTCGCTAAATATGGTTATGTAAAAATGACTGTTTGATAACCATGCAGTGGGTTGATCAGAACGTGTGAATTTGTCCTTATTCTCCTTGACGACGAAGAGTACACACATCAATAGCGTTCGTGCCTCGCGAATAGCGTGACAGTATTACTGTGACGTCAGTGTCATGGCCTTTGTCTTTTCAGTTTTTAGTTTTGACATACTTATAAAGCAGTCGACGGCTGTTCGATGTGTGTTATGTAGATTGCAAGAACGCAATAATAAACATAATTTCGTGAAAAATGCATGCTAGACGATCTTCCCGTATAGGTCTATTGTTGGTAGTAGCTTAGGCATGCGCTAGGATACGGGTGTATTGTTTTGAAGCGGGTAAAGTCTATATGGCATGTTGAGACTTACAACCGAAACAGGGGTTTAAACTCCATGGGTTTTTTTTTTTTTGTTTTGTTTTTATGACTCACCGGTTGACAGTTCTGAATCAGAAGTTATCAGCTCTAAGTGCGAAAGTCTCAAAACACCGTGAATAATTTTCTCAATATCGAGATGAACAGAAAGTTTTCTTTTTCTCAAATAACAAACTGATCCCACCATCGTGTTATTAATTGTTCAACTCTTAAGTCAGCTCCGCACACCGACTTTAATGAAGAACAAAAATCAATTATCTTACTACTGTTTAAACATCCTTTTGTGTTTAAGGGTATTTTTACACCAAAATGTGATCTTAGTAACCCTCTCCTCAACATGCCCTCGAAACAATCGATTTAACCCTTCAGGGGTCAACTCTCAATGAAAATTAACCTCTCGTGGGATTTAGGGGTTACTCAGGAAAAAGATCATGCTTAGAGACCTACTGAGTCGGATAAAGACATCAACCGCCGCGAGCTCTCCAGCTCAACTCGAACATTTTCACACAAAAGATGTTTTGAAGAATGTATTTCTTAATGTATACAAATTATTCACGGTACTTTGGTGGGTCTGAAATGCATGCTGCGCTCACCCCTCCTCGGGGCTCTTCGCAGGGGGACTCTAGCAGGGCAGGTGGGACCCCCGATGTAAGTAGTGCAGTTAATTCAATGCGCTGTAAAAACAATATTTTTTGAGGTGTAAATAAAACTATAATCGTAAGAGTTTATCGACAGCCTGCTGAGAGAGTGCTGGTCCTTGTGGGAAACATGAAAATGTACATATTGAGAAAACTAAAATTTAAATGTTAACTTTCAAATAACTGACAAAATCCATTTTTCTTTTACACGAATTGCATGGTTTTTTTAAATCTCTGCACACGAAATGCACATGTTTTCTATTTTCTAAGTCTCGATGGGAACGCAAGAGTACATGAGCATGACTGATTCACAGACTGCAGATTAACGGTGAGAGATCGTTCTCTGTAACATCTGCATGAGGGGCCTTGGGGTTCCTCTCATAATATGCTGCATATATAATTGATATGGCTAATTTATTTTGAGCAATTGCATTTAATTTTATCAAAAAAATAACTTCATAATTATTTTAATTATGGGTATTTTCTTAAATCATCAGGACATATCACTGTAATGCATGTTACATGTTTTAATTATGGTTGTGGTATATCGAAAAATGAATTTCATTTATTTGTCACGCTTTGGATAACAGCATGAAAGAAAGTAGTTTTTAGTGTCACGTGTGCAGCATATAGTAAACCCAATCAGATTTATACCCTACCTGTCTGAATGTATAAAATATTGCATGTCGATAAGCTCATTCGTTTGGCTGAAACACAAATATTTTGTATACACTGCCAACAGACACTCTGATTGCCGTGTCTTAATTGTACCATTTATACTGATATATACTGACCAAATCAATGAATACTGTATCGTCAAAATGACAAACAGTGTTTACTAGACGAATAATAGATAGATCATCAGTTGTAGTTTGATATCGTTTAAATTCTATCAGGGATAATCTACAACACAGAGTAGCCTGATTTTATAAAGAATGAATTTAGTGATCGAGGTGAATAGAAACAAATGCAAAATCAGTCGCGTACTGAAATGTCCGGATTAAAGGGGTTAGTGTTCCCCCATAGTAATTTAGTCCACATTATATATGAAAATTCGGAAACGTTATACATTTTCTCAAATTCACCCGTCAAGTAAAAATATAATGTATAAAAATACATTAAATGTCCAAGGTACCCCAAACCTAAACAAAGGGCGCTTTGGTTCTGATTTGTCAAAGATTGACATTGAAAGTACCTAAATATGTAACTACCTTTGAAATAAAATTTGTTACTCTCAATCCATGCTTTTAACTGTACACATTAGAGGGGAAAGGTCGGTGATAATATCTATGGTGATCCACAACAAGTTTTGAAAGCAAAGACAATTCCGCAACAGTCCGTCATAAACTGTATGATCCACACGATGATCCACGCGATGATCCACACGGTGATCCACACGACTTCATAATTAGTATTATCAAAGCACACTTCATCTCATCGCTGACATGAAAAGAAAATTTTCAAAGATGTCTTGCAAGTAAGCGACTATATCTATAAGATAAAAGGTGAATAAAATTGAATTGAGCAATACAATCCCCGAATCGTTCTGTACGCTTGTATTACCAATAGCCATAAACTTGTAGATAAGTGAATAAATCTGATCGATTTACAGCGATTGTCCAAACATCAAAGGCACCGACACCATCTCCACAAGCTGTAAAATTTCAAATTGGGGTACACGTTTTAATATTAATCAATCGATCATTAAATGTTGTTATTAGAAATTGGGATATTTGAGGATGAGGATGGGGAGGGGGAGCGAGCTGTCGGGCTGATAAATAGGGGGAGGGGACGGCAGAGCAGTTTGATGAGGGTCAAATTGAAGAGCGTTTCTGGGGTGTTCATTAAGGCCGGGGGAGGCGGCAGGTTTTAGATGGTGTCTTTGATCTCCCGTGTAATATTTACTGTAAGGGGCGTTGTTGATTCATATAGAGATTAAGCTTTAATTGAGTCGCACAGGTCAAATTTGATGTTGATTTAGCTAAGTAAAAGAATTGATACTTTTATAATCGCACGATCGTTCTCGAGGGTCGTTATTGTGATAAAGGACGAAAGAACAAATACATGTACATTGTCATCCATTTGAGTAATTTCTTAACCAACTAACACCACCAAAAAACCCGTCAAGACTAAACTCCAGCTTACAGATGCGGAGCCAAGCCTTTGAATTTGTATGTGTTACTGTAATTCATGAATACGATATGAACCCTTGATGAAAGGAAATAATATTTTATTAATGTAATATTTATAAAAACGAAGTACTTAAGAAACATGTTTGACAGGCATTTAGAAGTTGGTAGGGTAACACAAGACATGCATGTGCAACTTCTTTATCATTTACACAGGACGTTCCTTTGTTGCTTTAGTCCAGAAACGTATAGTCTAAATAATAAAGACCTTGCACCTTCTTGTCATGAGAGATAAAATAATTCTTTGAAATACACTCAATAACCTGATTTTTCGAACGTTGACATAGTCAGTACTTAATGCAACAGCCAAAAAAATAATTGAAAACACACCTCTGAAACCCCTAGTCAGTTTCACCCACGACACAATGGAAACAATGTGTATATGGCACCGGTAATATGTATATAAACCAAATAATTGAAGATGAATTCTGATAATAATTAATATGTCTGCTTCTAGTTAATTAATAAGACATAGATCTCCGCCATACGCATTTGTCTGCTGTTATGAGAACATGTGTTGTCGATTACGCGATACCATCAGTCGCAACGTCGGTCCACACCGCACGACCACACTGATTTCGGTCGCTCAAATTGATCACATCAAGACATGTGAGTTTAGCGGTAGGGCGCCCGTCTCGCTTGGTCTCCGCGCCGTCGTCAGCTCAGTGCATTGTCAATCTATTCTATTCGTTTAAACTCAAAGATCACCGTTTGAGTGACCAGCTTGTCCCGGAGAAGAGGCATTGTGCACTGAAACAGGTTTTTAAAGCTAGAGGATGTTTTCTTTATTGATCTTTTTGTTTGGAGGAGAAATCGCTTATTTTTTACC